>NC_056726.1:739144174-739416674 GCF_019279795.1 Protopterus annectens
TATATCTGTAAATACTTATATACATTTTCTATGCTGGGCACTGCTTAGACCTGAGCAAGCGCACTCAGACTTGCTTACTGGTACTTATATATGTTTACTGCGGCTTATTTGTGCTTACACTTGCTTACTAGTGTGTTATTCATTATGACAGTGCCACTTTGATTGAATGACATTTAGTTAAACATCTCATGTGATACAGTTTTGCAGCAAAATGACATTCATTCCACATGGAAAGTGATATGTGCTATTGTTGGGTTTGAACCGCGAATGTCTGTTCATTAGGTGGATGCTCTAAACACTACACTATTGACATTTACATTGATTCCGCATGTTTTTCTCTATTTGAATGATTTTGATGTGCAAGCTATGCTCGTTGGAGGGCAGCGACGTGCAAACATGCTGCGCTTTGCTTACACCTTCGATATTGCAGCAATACAAATGTATAATAGGGACACGGGGAATCTAATTATGAAAGTTCTAGGGATGGGGCTCAACATTCTACTGCGTGCTTGTGTGTTTCCTACTTCGATTTTATTTCACTGTTAGTTCATAGGTTCATAGGTTCATAGGTTCATACTAGGCTATCTGCCCTAGGGTATTTATAAGCCTAGCCAGAGTGTGTTTGGCTTTCGCCACCCATTTTAAATTAATTTTGCTATGCCTTTTTTTGAGGTTAGTATACTATGCCTCTGTCTAACAGTGACACAGAAGTGATAGCCGGGGTAAACCTATGATCTCCCATCCACTCATCAAGATTCCTCTTGAAGAGAGTCAATGTGGGACTCTGCCTAACCTGGACTGGGATTTTATTCCAGAGTGAAGGGAGCCTCTGATATGAATCTGTCCCTCCAGCATGTCCTATTTATTTCAGTGCTGAGGTTCAAGTCTCTCGAGGCGTGCTTCGATGGGATTTGGATTTTCTGAGATGTAGCATGTCCATTAATTCCTGGTTGGACATGGCTTTATACGTCAGGCACAGATCACCTCTGAGCAGGCGGTATGCCACTGAGTAGAGCTGGAGTTTCTTTAACCGGGCAGCATATGGCATCTGTTTGAGCCCTTTGATCCTCTTGGTGAGGTACTTTTGGGGTCTTTCCAGTTGCTGCAGGTGTCTGGTAAGGTACATCCCAAAAGGGGCATTGTGCTCAATTATGGGCCTGATGAGGGATGAGTAAAGAGGCGATGACCTCCCTGATCTAGATGTGAATCCTTCATGATTAGGTGGGCTATATAAAATGTTTTTCTAACCACTTTGGCCACGTGGTTGTCAAATGAGAGATTGCTATCAACTTGGGTCCCCAGGTCCCTAATGACTTCTTCTGTACTTAATGGATTACCACCTATGTGGTAATTTGTGGGCACTGTTTTTGCCAAAGGGATGACTATACACTTTTGGCATTTAGCTTGAGGCCATGGCTCTGGCACCAGTTGTCTGTTTCTATGAGGCCCTTTTGGAGGATGCTTGTGTCGGCTGGAGAGTTGATTATGGCGCCCAGTTTGCAATCATCTGCGAACTTGGTCAGCCACAGTCCTTCCGTGTTGGCCTGTACCTTGAGAAATATATACCGAACAAGAGAGGTCCCAGGACTGAGCCTTGTGGGACCACTTGTAACTGGTTTGGAGTCTGACATGGCTCCAGCAATTCTAACCATGTGGGTTCTGTCCTTGAGCCAGTTTGCAACCCATCTAGTGACATAGGTGTTTATATTTAAGCTGGTGAGCTTATCTATAATGGCAGTGGGGTATTGTATCGAAGGCTTTTGCGAGGTCCAGGTAGGCTGTGTGGACCACCTTCCCCTCGTCAATGGCCTTGGTGACTGTTTCAAAGAAATCGACCAGGTTTAAGAGGCAGGATCTGCCCTTAACAAAGCCAAACTGGGTAGGATCCAGTGTCTGTAGGTCCCCAATATCTTTATTTATGAGGTCCATGATGATCCTTTCCATAGCTTTGCAGAGCAATCTAGTCAGGCTAATGGGGCGATAGTTTCCAGGATCCGTTGTGGCACCACCTTTGTGGAGAGGGACCACTGTTGCTGTACGCCACTCTTTGGGTACATATCCTGTAGTAAGGCTAAGATTGAACAGTAGTTTTATGCCTGGGTTTAGCTCTTCTTGGAGTTCATGTAGGACGCAGCCTGGGACACCATCTGGTCCCATTGATGCTGTGTTTTTTGCTTTGGAGAGGGCGGCTCTTACCTGAGCATCTGAGATGTCAGGGGGACAGCACTCTGCTGGGATCTATATTTGCCCTTTTGTTGGGAGGGGGAGAAGTTTGCACTGAACCTGTCAGCTAGGATGTTGGCAATGTCTGTGGGCTCGTGTATTTTTGGCATTTTGGACTAATTCTGAGCATATCTGGGAATTCCCACCCAGGTTCCTAACATAACTAAAGAAAGCCTTGTGATTATCCTTAGTGTCCTGTGCAATTTTTCTCTCGAAGCTGGCCTTAGACGATTTTATGAGTGCCCGTAGTTTTTTGCTAATACTGGTCAGAGATGCCTTCCCTTTTTAGGATTTTGCTCTATCATGTAGTAGCTTCCTCCTTCTATTGTATAGTTTGTTTATGGCTGGGGTCCACCAGACAGGACGTCTGCCTTTGGAGAATTGGGTCTTGGTTTTATTTGGGATGGAATGATCCATGCATTCATGAAGGTGTTCACAGAATGCATTTATAAAGGATTCTGCGGTCTGGGCCGTATTTTCCACAGGCCCGGGGGCTTTGAAGGATTCCACCTCGGTTTTGAGGAGTGTGAAATTTGCATTAGAGAAGTTTTTCACTGTGGTTTTCAGGGCAGGGGATGGAGTCGGGATGTGAATATCCAGTGAGATTAGTTTATGGTCTGATCTTACCAATGAGGGATACACTTCTGGTCTGGAACATAGAGTCCCCATGTTGGTGATGATCAGGTCCAGTATGTTTTCCCCTCTTGTGGGAGTGGTAACAAGTTGTTCCATAGCATTTGAGTTTATAAATTCTAGGAACCTTTGGGCTAGGGTGTTGGAGCTAGAGTAATGCTCCCAGTCTATGTTTGGGTAGTTGAAGTCGCCCAATATAATGGTGTTTGGAGAGACCTTCATATTTTGCAGTGTTCTCAGGATGGCCGAGTGGGGTTCCTGGGTTTGGGAGGGTGGTCTTTAGCAGGCTGTAAACTGGAAGGCAGTTTTACCCACTGTTAGTTGCACATGGATAGTCTCTGATGCTTCGTACTGTGCCACCAACCTGGAGGTGTGGGTATCTTTGATGAATATTGATACTCCCCCTCCTTTTGTGGTTCGGTCCAAGTTTTGGGGCCGAAAAGCATGGTATGAGGTATAACCTGGTAGTGCTGGGGTGCTCTCGGGAGCCTTGAACCAGGTTTCTGTTACTGCACAGATATCGATGTTCTCCATGCTAAGGAGAGTTTCAGTCGTGCATCTTGAGGTTTAGACTTCTGGCGTTGAGTAGCATTACTCTTAGTTTCTTATCCCTTGTGATACCTATGGAGGTGGGTTTGTCTTTTGAGCCTTGCCTAAAAAAGGTACTATGGGGGTAGCAAGAGCCTTTGCCAATATCCGAAAGCCCAGGGGTGACAGGTGCAAGCCGTCCCTTGTGAAGCATCGTGGCTTGTCGAGCATGTCATCCCAGGCTGACAGGCATTGGATCCCCTTTGAATGGCACTAATACTTAAGCCAATTGTTGAAGTTGATCATCTTGTCTTTATATTGTGGCATCATTCTTGGTGAGGGTAAGATGCTACTCAAGGTCAGGGTCATTCCGGCCTGGGCTACATGCTCAGAGAGCTCCTCTATGTTTCTTTTCATGTAGTCCAGGGAGGTATGTCTCAGGTCATTCACACCAGCATGGACAATGACTGAGTCATATTTGTACTTGCCTTGGAGTGACCTGAGTGCTTGTGTTATATGGCGGATCCTAGCGCCCGACAGGCAGCTCACCATGACCTTCTCCTTGTTCAACCTGGTGAGCGGGACGTCAGTGTGCCTGACAATAGAGTCACCTATTACAAGTGTATCAGGTGTGTTGTTTAGCCTTAAGGGCTGTGACTGTTCAGCACACTGGCTTTGTGAGCTATGTGTTGTACGTGTTTTGTTTTGTGGTAGCGGTTGCTTGGGTGTCTGCTTTGGCGGTCTCTGCTGCTTAGGCAGATTTTTATTTAGAACCTCAGAGTATGTTTTTGTATGTTTATGTGTTTGGTTTGCTGTTGTGGTAGGTCTATGTGAGACTGGAATTGTAGTGAGTGTGGCTTCCTTCTCCTCCTGACTGGTTACGCCAGTACTGAGTTGAGAGAGCTTAGCCTCCAGTATGGCTATATGGTTGCATCTCTCACATGTGTTGGAATTTGTTGGGAGGAGGAGAGGGTTGTCTGTGTACATGAGGCAGTTGTAACATTGCCTCAAGATTCCCAGATTCACCAGCTGGACCGAAGAGGAGATTGACGATTGACCTTTGGACATGCTAGAATAGTATTGGGAATTCCTTTATAATTGGAAAAAAAAAGGGCTAATGGGGAACAAGGTACTCAAGGGGAGTTTGTGAGGGTGTAGTGCTTTTATTTTGTAGTGCTGACTTATATAATTTCTTTAGTGAGCAAGTGCCAGGTAACTTAAGTGAATGTGTTACAGGTAACTTAAATGCAAAAACGACAAACAGTAACTTTCTTTCAGGTGAAACAAGGAAATAAGTACAGTAAGCAATGCAGATATCACTAGGGATCCGCAGAAGCGCTGAAAAGCCGCGTTTTAGGTGGAATTAGCGTTTCAGGGAAATAACAAGCAAACAAACAACAAGCATACAAACAAAGCTAGATTCAGCAGGCCTGATCTAGTCTATGCTACAGCAAACAAGGTGTACCAATTTCAGTAAGAAGCAGTTCAAATATGCAGGCACTATAAGCCTTTAACCAGAAATTCCCAGCTCAGAAGGGCAGAGTCCAGCCTCTCCTCCCACAAGAGTGCAGACCACGAACCCTTCTAATGTAAAATAACTGGCCTGAAGCCCAAGTGCTTAAACCAGAACTAATATACTTTTAGAATAACAGACACTGAGTCCTCAATCAGCAGTTCCCAACTTAGAAGGATGTAAGCTACCTGTCCTGCCACCACAGTGCAGGCCACAAACCTTCCTAATGTAAAACAACTGGTCTGAAGCCCAAGTGCTTAATCCAAAAGACTTAGAATGATAGCTACACTTTAATCAAGTTACTACCAAGCAGTAATAAATACAATTGAATCATTTAAAGAATGCCACCAGTCTTTGGTGTTAGTGAGGCCTTTTTGTAGAATGTCTACATCAGTTGGAGAATCAATAATGGCTCCCAGTTTGCAATCATCTGTGAACTTGGTAAGCCAGAGTCCCTTTGTGTTGGCTTGAACTTCAGAGAAGTAGATGCCAAACAGGAGAGGACCTAGGATCGATCCTGGTGGGACACCACTTGTAACTGGTCGGTAGTCAGATTTGGAGTCTGCTACTTTCACAGTGTAGGTTCTATGAGTGAGCCAGTTGGGAACCCATCTTATTACATAGGGGTTTATGCCTAGTTTAGTGAGTCTATCTATGATTCCTGAGTGAGGGATGGTATTGAAGGTCTTGGCAAGATCTAGGTAGGCTGTGTGAACTACCTTGCTCTCATCCACAGCTCTGGTGACAGATTCAAAGAAGTCTGTTGGGTTGAGCAGGCATAATCTTCCTTTCACAAACCCATACTGCATGGGGTTCAGAGTTTGGAGATTCCCTATATCCTTATTTATAAGGTCCATGATGATGCACTCCATAGCCTTACATATCGGACTCGTTAGGCTAATGGGGCAGTAGTTCCCAGGGTCTGTAGTCACTCCCCCTTTGTGGAGTGGGATGACTGTAGCAGTGCACCCTTCTGTAGGAACAAAGTCAGAAATTATGCTGTGATTGAACAGGGCAATCAGGTGTGTTGCCAGTTCAGTTTGTAATTCATGTAGAACACAGCCAGGGATATTTCAGATCCCATGGAAGCTGTATTCTTAGCTTTGGACAGTGCAGTTTTTACCCGTGTAGCTGTAATAATAGGGACTTGGCATTCCTCAGATATTGTGATAGACCCTTTTGGTGTGAAAAGGGGGGTAATGTTCGCACTGAACCTGTCAGCAAATATGTTGGCAATATCAGTTGGTTCAGTACATGTATTGCCATTGTTCTGTAACTCAAAGCAGATCTGAGTATTGCCATGCAGATTCTTGACATAATTATAGAATGCCTTGTGGTTGTCTTTAGAATCTGAAGCAATTTTGTTTTCATAGCTAGCTTTAGAGGATTTGATGAGGGCTCTCAATTTTTTGCTGAGGCTAACAAAGAAGTTTTTCCAGTCTTGGGACTTCACCTTTCTCTGCAACAGTTGTTTTCTTCTGTTGTAGAGTTTGCTTATGGTGGGGTGGCCACCAGATTGGCTTCCTTTTTTTTGGAGGAGAGCATCTTGGTTCTGTTTGGTATGCCCCATTCCATGCACTTGTGTATGTGCTCATACAGTGCATTGGTGTATGATTCAGCAGTCATGCACCTATTTTCCATTTGCATGGGTGTCATGAAGTTAGCCAAACTCTGTTTTTAGGAGCCCAAAATTGGCTCTGGAGAAGTTTTTTATTGTGGTTTCCTTTAGGGGAGGTGAGGGAGGGATGTGGATATCCATGATGATTAGCTTGTGGTCAGATCTGACCAGGGAGGAGTTGATTACTGGTGTAGAGCAATGGTCACTCATGTTATGTATGTAATGACCAGGTCAAGGATGTTTCTACCCGTGGTGGGGGTAAGAATGAGTTTGTCCAGAGCATTGGAATTAATGAATTCTAGAAAACGTTGAGCAACTGTGTTGGTACATGAGTCATTTTCCCAGTTAATGGAGGGGTAGTTAAAGTCTCCCAGTATAAGGGTATTGGGTTTGTACCCTAATATTTTCCAGTGTGTTTAGGAATGTGGAGTGGGAGTCTTGGGAAATGGTGGGGGATCTAGAGCAGGGTACAACCTGGATTGCATTTTTACCCAGTGTTAGTTGTACCTGAAGTATCTCTGATGCGTTATGTTGGGCTACTAGTCTAGAGGTGTCACAGTAATTGAGATTCAGAGCAACTATGTATAAACTGCATCATAAACAAAGTCTATGACACAAACAGTTAACACAAGAAAACATTACATGTAAATGCACTGTATTCAGATAAATCCAAATACTCTTTTACACATGATATTTTCTAAGATTTCTACATTTTAGCAATAAGTAAGAAGCAAACAGCCTCAAAGAAATAGCATTTTGACAACTTGGTGTGGAATTAAGAGTCAAGGGAATTTCTTTGGTGAGTTGCTAGATTCATGAATAACTTGTGTTTTGATATTTCAGGCCAAGTATGTATCGACAGTATAGGTTATTAAAATGACATAAATTACGTTTTGTAAGCAAAAATGCTAAGTTTCCTGGAAATGAATAAAAAAAGCTATAAGAAAGATTTTTTTTATACTCTTAACATGCCTCATTGTGGTAGATGAGATAGGACTATAATCTATAAATACATCTTTTTTTTAACTCTTGTATGCGTCAAAGTGACAAATGAGATAGAAGTAGAAGAATTGTAGTGGTGTATTTAAAAAGACATAAGAGTTCATTAAATTCTTATTTTAGTTGTTAGTATATCAATTATAGGTTCATAGGTTCATAGGTGTGTACTAGGCTAACAGCCCTGGAGCCTATATAAGCCTAGCCCAAGAAGATTCCCTGGCATCATGCTGCCCAAAGTTAGTTCCCAGTGCCCCTGTCAAGCAAGACCACTGAAGTGATCCCCGGGGTGAATTTCTTATTTCCCACCCATTCATCAAGATTTCTCTTAAAATAGGGCCAGTGAAGTTCTCTGCTTAACGTGAATGGGAAGTTTGTTCCAGAGTATGGGAAGTCTCTGGGTTAGGAACCTGTCCCTCTAGCATGTTCTTTTTATTGTGGTGATGAGGTTAAGATCCCTGGAGCATGTGGCATGGAAGGATTGTGATTTATTTAGGTGTAGCATATCTAGCAGCTCTGAGTTAGACATGGCTTTGTAGGTCAAGCAGAGACTGCCTCTAAGTAGGTGATAAGAGACAGAGTATAGGTGGGGTTTTGTTTTGTCTAAGGCCTAAGATCCTCTTAGTGAGGTATTTGGTATTTCTGTGGCCTTTCCAGTTGTTGTAGGTGTCTAGTGAGGTACATACCAAATGGGGCATTGTATTCTATAATAGGTCTAATGAGGGATGAGTAGACAGGGATTATGACCTCTTTCTTCCTGGATGAGAAACCTTTTGTAATGAGATGTGCCACATAGAAGGACTTTCTGATTACAGTGGCAATGTGGTTATCAAAGGAGAGATTGCTGTCAACCCGTGTCCCCAGGTTTCGTATCACACCTTCGGTGTTTAGTGGACTACTGCCTATGTGGTAGTTCATGGGCACTGAATTTTTCCCAAAGGGAATGGCAAATGACAATGCACTTTTTGGCACTGAGGTTAAGGCTATGGTTCATAGGTTCATAGGTTCATACTAGGCTATCTGCCCTAGGGCATTTATAAGCCTAGCCAGAATGTGTTTGGCTTTCACCACCCATTTTAAATTAATTTTGCTATGCCCTTTTTTGAGGTTAGTATACTGTGCCTCTTGTCTAACAGTGACACAGAAGTGATACCCGGGGTAAACCTATGATCACCCATCCACTCATCAAGATTCCTCTTGAAGAGAGTCAATGAGGGACTCTGCCTAACCTGGACTGGGATTTTATTCCAGAGTGAAGGGAGCCTCTGGGTTATGAATCTGTCCCTCCAGCATGTCCTATTTATTTCAGTGCTGAAGTTCAAGTCTCTCGAGCGTGTAGCTCGATGGGATTTGGATTTTCTGAGGTGCAGCATGTCCATTAATTCCGGGTTGGGCATGGCTTTATACGTCAGGCACAGATCGCCTCTGAGCAGGTGGTATGCCACTGAGTAGAGCTGGAGTTTCTTTATCCGGGCAGCATATGGCATCTGTTTGAGCCCTTTGATTCTCTTGGTAGGTATGGTTGGGGTATTTCCAGTTGCTGCAGGTGTCTGGTAAGGTACATCCAAAAAGGGGCATTGTACTCAATTATGGGCCTGATGAGGGATGTGTAATGAGGCACAATGACCTCCCCTGATCTAGATGTGAATCCCTTCATGATTAGGTGGGCTATATAAATTGTTTTTCTAACCACTTTGGCCACATGGTTGTCAAATGAGAGATTGCTATCAACTTGGGTCCCCAGGTCCCTAATTACTTCTTCTGTACTTAATGGATTACCACCTATGTAGTAATTTGTGGGTACTTTGTTTTTGCCAAAGGGGATGACTTTACACTTTTTGGCGTTTAGCTTGAGGCCATGGCTCTGGCACCAGTTATCTGTTTCTATGAGGCCCTTTTGGAGGATGCTTGTGTCGGCTGGAGTGTCGATTATGGCGCCCAGTTTGCAGTCATCTGCAAATTTGGTCAGCAACAGTCCTTCTGTGTTGGCCTGTACCTCCGCGAAATATATACCGAACAAGAGAGGTCCCAGGACTGAGCCTTGTGGGACGCCACTTGTAACTGGTTTGGAGTCTGACATGGCTCCAGCAATTCTAACCATGTGGGTTCTGTCCTTGAGCCAGTTTGCAACCCATCTAGTGACATAGGGGTTTATATTTAAGCTGGTGAGCTTATCTATAATGCCCGAGTGGGGTATTGTATCGAAGGCTTTTGCGAGGTCCAGGTAGGCTGTGTGGACCACCTTCTCCACGTCAATGGCCTTAGTGACTGTTTCAAAGAAATCAACCAGGTTTAAGAGGCAGGATCTGCACTTAACAAAGCCAAACTGGGTAGGATCCAATTTCTGTAGGTCCTCAATATCTTTATTTATGAGGTCCATGATGATCCTTTCCATAGCTTTGCAGACCAAGCTAGTCAGGCTTATGGGGCAATAGTTTCCAGGATCCGTTGAGGCACCACCTTTGTGGAGAGGGACCACTGTTGCTGTATGCCACTCTTTGGGTACATATTCTGTAGTAAGGCTGAGATTGAACAGTAGTTTTATGTTTGGGTTTAGCTCTTCTTGGAGTTCATGTAGGACGCCGCCCAGGACACTCTCTGGTCCCATTGATGCTGTGTTTTTTGCTTTGGAGAGGGCAGCTCTTACCTGAGCATCAGAGATGTCAGGGGGGCAGCACTCTGCTGAGATAGATATTTGCCCTTTTGGTGGGGAGGGGGGGAGAAGTTTGCGCTGAACCTGTCAGCTAGGATGTTGGCAATTTCTGTGGGTTTGGTGTATTTTTTGTCATTTTGGACTAATTCTGAGCATATCTGGGAATTCCCACCCAGGTTCCTAACATAACTAAAGAAAGCCTTGTGATTCTCCTTAGTGTCCTGTGCAATTTTTCTTTTGAAGCTGGCCTTAGACGATTTTATGAGTGCCCATAGTTTTTTTGCTAATACTGATCAGAGATGTCTTCCCTTTTTGGGATTTTGCTCTGTCATGTAGTAGCTTCCTCCTTCTATTGTATAGTTTGTTTATGGCTGGGGTCCACCAGACAGGACGTCTGCCTTTGGAGGATTGGGACTTGGTTTTATTTGGGATTGCATGATCCATGCATTCCTAAAGGTGTTCATAGAATGCGTTTATAAAGGATTCTGCGGTCTGGGCCATATTTTCCACAGGCCTGGGGGCTTTAAAGGATTCCACCTCGGTTTTGAGGAGTGTGAAATTTGCATTAGAGAAGTTTTTCACTGTGGTTTTCAGGGCAGGGGATGGAGTCGGGATGTGAATATCCAGTGAGATTAGTTTATGGTCTGATCTTACCAATGAGGGATACACTTCTGGTCTGGAGCATAGAGTCCCCATGTTGGTGATGATCAGGTCCAGTATGTTTTCCCCTCTTGTGGGAGTGGTAACAAGTTGTTCCATAGCATTTGAGTTTATAAATTCTAGGAACCTTTGGGCTAGGGTGTTGGAGCTAGAGTAATGCTCCCAGTCTATGTTTGGGTAGTTGAAGTCGCCCAATATAATGGTGTTTGGAGAGACCTTCATATTTTCCAGTGTTCTCAGGATGGCCGAGTGGGGTTCCTGTGTTTGGGAGGGTGGTCTGTAGCAGGCTATAAACTGGAAGGCAGTTTTACCCACTGTTAGTTGCACATGGATAGTCTCTGATGCTTCATGCTGTGCCACCAACCTGGAGGTGTGGGTATCTTTGATGAATACTGATACTCCCCCTCCTTTTGTGGTTCGGTCCAAGTTTTGGGGCCGAAAAGCATAGTATGAGGTATAACCTGGTAGTGCTGCGGTGCTGTCGGGAGCCTTGAACCAGGTTTCTGTTACTGCACAGATATCGATGTTCTCCATGCTAAGGAGAGTTTCGAGTGCGTGCATCTTGAGGTTTAGACTTCTGGCGTTGAGTAGCATTACTCTTAGTTTCTTATCCCTTGTGATACCTATGGAGGTGGGTTTGTCTTTTGAGCCTTGCCTAAAAAAGGTACTATGGGGGTAGCAAGAGCCTTTGCCAATATCCGAAAGCCCAGGAGTGACAGGTGCAAGCCATCCCTAGTGAAGCATCGTGGCTTGTCGAGCATGTCATCCCAGGCTGACAGGCATTGGATCCCCTTTGAATGACACCAATACTTAAGCCAATTGTTGAAGTTGATCATCTTGTCTTCATATTGTGGCATCATTCTTGGTGAGGGTAAGATGCTACTCAAGGTCAGGGTCATACCGGCCTGGGCTACATGCTCAGAGAGCTCCTCTATGTCTCTTTTCATGTAGACCAGGGAGCTACATCTCAGGTCATTCACACCAGCATGGACAATGACTGAGTCATATTTGTACTTGCCTTGGAGTGACCTGAGTGCTTGTGTTA
This sequence comes from Protopterus annectens, assembly GCF_019279795.1. Lineage (NCBI taxonomy): Eukaryota > Metazoa > Chordata > Ceratodontiformes > Protopteridae > Protopterus > Protopterus annectens. The sequence goes on from NC_056726.1 coordinate 739,156,044, forward strand.
TGTGGTGGATCGTAGCGCCCGACAGGCAGCTCACCATGACCTTCTCCTTGTTCAACCTGGTGAGCGGGACTTCAGTGTGCCTGATGATAGAGTCACCTATTACAAGTGTATCAGGTGTGTTGTTTAGCCTTAAGGGCTGTGACTGTTCAGCACACTGGCTTTGTGAGCTATGTGTTGTACGTGTTTTGTTTTGGGGTAGCGGTTGCTTGGGTGTCTGCTTTGCCGGTCTCTGCTTCTTAGGAAGATTTTTATTTAGAACCTCTGAGTATGTTTTTGTATGTTTATGTGTTTGGTTTGCTGTCGTGGTAGGTCTATGTGAGACTGGAATTGTAGTGAGTGTGGCTTCCTTCTCCTTCTGACTGGTTACGCCAGTACTGAGTTGAGAGCTTAGCCTCCAGTATGGCTATGTGTTGGAATTTGTTGGGAGGAGGAGAGGGTTGTCTGTGTACATGAGACAGTTGTAACATTGCCTCAAGATTCCCAGATTCACCAGCTGGACCGGAGAGGAGATTGACAACTGACCTTTGGACATGCTAGAATAGTATTTGGAATTCCTTTATAATTGGAAAAAAAAAAAGGGCTAATGGGGAACAAGGTACTCAAGGGGAGTTTGTGAGGGTGTAGTGCTTTTAATTTTTTAGTGCTGAAATATAATTGCTTTAGTGGGCAAGTGCCAGGTTACTTAAATGCAATGTGTTACAGGTAACTTAAATGCAAAAACGACAAACAGTAACTTTCTTTCAGGTGAAACAAGGAAATAAGTACAGTAAGCAATGCAAATATCACTAGGGATCCGCAGAAGCACTGAAAAGCCACGTTTTATGTGGAATTAGCGTTTCAGGGAAATAACAAGCAAACAAACAACAAGCATACAAACAAAGCTAGATTCAGCAGGCCTGGATCTAGTCTATGCTACAGCAAACAAGGTGTACCAATTTCAGTAAGAAACAGTTCAAATATGCAGGCACTATAAGCCTTTAACCAGAAATTCCCAGCTCAGAAGGGCAGAGTCCAGCCTCTCCTCCCACAAGAGTGCAGACCACGAACCTTCTTAATGTAAAATAACTGGCCTGAAGCCCAAGTGCTTAAACCAGAACTAATATACTTTTAGAATAACCGACACTGCGCCCTCAATCAGCATTTCCCAACTTAAAAGGATGTAAGCTACCTGTCCTGCCACCACAGTGCAGGCCACAAACCTTCCTAATGTAAAACAGCTGGTCTGAAGCCCAAGTGCTTAATCCAAAAGACTTAGAATGATAGCTACACTTTAATCAAGTTACTACCAAACAGTAATACATACAACTGAATACTTTAAAGAATGCCTGGATTAGTGCTCAAGTTATACAAACAAAGCTAGATTCAGCAGGCCTGGATCTAGTCTATGCTACAGCAAACAAGGTGTACCAATTTCAGTAAGAAGTAGTTCAAATATGCAGGCACTATAAGCCTTTAACCAGAAATTCCCAGCTCAGAAGGGCAGAGTCCAGCCTCTCCTCCCACAAGAGTGCAGACCACGAACCCTTCTAATGTAAAATAACTGGCCTGAAGCCCAAGTGCTTAAACCAGAACTAATATACTTTTAGAATAACAGACACTGAGCCCTCAATCAGCAGTTCCCAACTTAGAAGGATGTAAGCTACCTGTTCTGCCACCACAGTGCAGGCCACAAACCTTCCTAATGTAAAACAACTGGTCTGTAGCCCAAGTGCTTAATCCAAAAGACTTAGAATGATAGCTACACTTTAATCAAGTTACTACCAAGCAGTAATAAATACAATTGAATAATTTAAAGAATGCCACCAGTCTTTGGTGTTAGTGAGGCCTTTTTGTAGAATGTCTACATCAGTTGGAGAATCAGTAATGGCTCCCAGTTTGCAATCATCTGTGAACTTGGTCAGCCAGAGTCCCTTTGTGTTGGCTTGAACTTCAGAGAAGTAGATGCCAAACATGAGAGGATCTAGGATCGATCCCTGTGGGACACCACTTGTAACTGGTCGGTAGTCAGATTTGGAGTCTGCTACTTTCACAGTGTAGGTTCTATGAGTGAGCCAGTTGGCAACCCATCTTATTACATAGGGGTTTATGTCTAGTTTAGTGAGTCTATCTATGATTCCTGAGTGAGGGATGGTATTGAAGGCCTTGGCAAGATCTAGGTAGGCTGTGTGAACTACCTTGCTCTCATCCACAGCTCTGGTGACAGACTCAAAGAAGTCTGTTGGGTTGAGCAGGCATAATCTTCCCTATATCCTTATTTATAAGGTCCATGATGATGCACTCCATAGCCTTACATATCGGACTTGTTAGGCTAATGGGGCAGTAGTTCCCAGGGTCTGTAGTCGCTCCCCCTTTGTGGAGTGGGATGACTGTAGCAGTGCACCCTTCTGTAGGAACAAAGTCAGAAATTATGCTGTGATTGAACAGGGTAATCAGGTGTGTTGCCAGTTCAGTTTGTAATTCATGTAGAACACAGCCAGGGATATTATCAGATCCCATGGAAGCTGTATTCTTAGCTTTGGACAGTGCAGCTTTTACCCGTGTAGCTGTGATAATAGGGACTTGGCATTCCTCAGATATTGTGATAGACCCTTTTGGTGTGAAAAGAGGGGTAATGTTTGCACTGAACCTGTCAGCAAATATGTTGGCAATATCAGTTGGTTCAGTACATGTATTGCCATTGTTCTGTAACTCAGAGCAGATCTGAGTATTGCCATGTAGATTCTTGACATAATTATAGAATGCCTTGTGGTTGTCTTTAGAATCTGAAGCAATTTTGTTTTCATAGCTAGCTTTAGAGGATTTGATGAGGGCTCTCAGTTTTTTTTGCTGAGGCTAACAAAGAAGTTTTTCCAGTCTTGGGACTTCACCTTTCTCTGCAACAGTTTTTTCCTTCTGTTGTAGAGTTTGCTTATGGTGGGGTGGCCACCAGATTGGCTCCCTTTTTTTGGAGGAGAGCATCTTGGTTCTGTTTGGTATGCCCCAATCCATGCACTTGTGTATGTGCTCATACAGTGCATTGGTGTATGATTCAGCAGTCATGCACCTATTTTCCATTTGCATGGGTGTCATGAAGTTAGCCAAACTCTGTTTTTAGGAGCCCAAAATTGGCTCTGGAGAAGTTTTTTATTGTGGTTTCCTTTAGGGGAGGTGAGGGTGGGATGTGGATATCCATGATGATTAGCTTGTGGTCAGATCTGACCAGGGAGGAGTTGATTATTGGTGTAGAGCAATGGTCACTCATGTTATGTATGTAATGACCAGGTCAAGGATATTTCTACCCATGGTGGGGGTAAGAATAAGTTTGTCCAGAGCATTGGAATTAATGAAGTCTAGAAAACGTTGAGCAACTGTGTTGGTACATGAGTCATTTTCCCAGTTAATGGAGGGGTAGTTAAAGTCTCCCAGTATAAGGGTATTGGGTTTGTACCCTAATATTTTCCAGTGTGTTTAGGAATGTGGAGTGGGAGTCTTGGAAAATGGCGGGGGATCTAGAGCAGGCTACAACCTGGATTGCATTTTTACCCAGTGTTAGTTGTACCTGAAGTATCTCTGATGCGTTATGTTGGGCTACTAGTCTAGAGGTGTGCATATTCTTTATGAATATGGAGACATCACTGCCTTTGCTACTTCTTTCCAGGTTTAGAGGCCAAAAGTTGTGGTATGAATTATAGCCTGGTAGTGCTGGGGTGCTCTCTGGAGCCTTAAACCAGGTCTCGGTCACTGCATGGATGTCGATGTTCTCCATTTTAAGGAGTGCTTCGAGCAAGTGCATTTTGAAATCTAGCATTGAGTAGCATAACCCTCCAATTTAGTTTGCTTGTAGCTGTTATGGTGGTAATTTTGTCTTTAGGACATTATCTAAAAAAGGCACTATAGGGGTGGCAAGAATCTTGGCCAGTATCTGGAATCCCTTGAGTGACAGGTGCAGGCCATCTCTGGTGAAGCATTGAGGTCTGTCGATCATGTCATCCCAGGCAGACAGATACCGGATCCCCTTAGAATGACACCAGAAACTCAGCCAATTGTTGAAGTCAATCATTTTCTGCTTGTACTGTGGTATCATTCTGGGTGATGGTAGGATGCTACTCAGAGCTAGGGTCATACCTGCCTGGGCTACAAGATCAGAGAGCTCCTCTATGTCTCTTTTCATGTAGTCCAGGGAGGTATGTCTCAGGTCATTCACACCAACATAGACAATGAAAGAGTCATATTTCTACCTGTTGTGGAGTGATCTAAGTGCGTGTGTTATGTGGCGGATCCTGCCATGTGACAGGCAGCTGTCCATAACTTTCTCCTTATGCAACCTAGTGAGTAGGACATCAGTGTGCCTTACTATTGTGTCACCTATGACTAGTGTATTAGGTAAGTTGTTTTGCCTTATGGGCTTTGGTTGAGTGGCACTCTTTTTATATGAGCTATGTGTCTCATGGTTTGTGCTGGGATGTGGTGGTTTGCATTTCTGCCTTGAAGGTCTCTGTTGTTTGGGCAGATGTTTATTGAGATCCTCCATGAAAGTAGGTGTGTGTTTTGTGTTACTATGTGCAGGTTGTGGTGGTGTATTTTCTGGAGGGCTATGTGTTGAATGTGGTGTGGTACAGGTGTTATCCTTCTCCTCTTGACTGGCTAATCCAGTCTTGGCTGGAGAGTGCTTGGCTTCCAGTTTGGCTATATATGTGCATTTCTCACAAGTCATAGTTTTTGGAGGTAAGAGGAGAGGGTTGTCTGTGTACATGAGGTAGTTACTGCACTGCCTTAGGATGCCCGAGTTCACCAGGTTGACAGGACAAAGCACAGGGACCTTTAGACATGCCTGGATATGAGCTCACTATATTAAGTACTGAAGCTTTTTACAGGAAAAAGGTCACTCAAAGTGTCTGAGTCTGTACAGAGCAGTGCCAAACACTTGAGGGAAAACCAATACGTAGACCCTGAAAATTTAAGGATGAAGTATTTAGGCAGATATTCTGAAGTTAGGAAGAAATCAACCAGTACTTACTTAAAATAAAGAATTAGCTTGTCAAGAATGATGAAAAGAGGGGAGTCAAATGAATGGCTACTGCCTGGCTACTACTAATGCTGGTCTTAGCACAGCTTCACCTTGTTGGGATACAATACTCCTTTGCTTCTTCTCTCACCAGAAGCAAAATGTTAGCACCAATCCCAAGAAGAGAAGCAGGCTACAGCCTGTTTGGTAATCCAGTTTTGTCCCAGATGATGCAAGGGTCTGCAGGCTTGTAGCTTTTTTTCTGGTAGATGCCTCAAATAACAACCAGACCAATCGGGTACGTTGAGCACAGACACTCAGTCTCCAACCAGAAACAGTCAGGAATCAATGCATTCTGCTCCTACTCTCACCAGGATTAGAATATAAGCACAGATTCTAAGCTGTCTCCTATAAAGCAGTTATTAAGCTTTCTGGTGATCAGCAGTCTCCAGGAAATAATGTAGCTGCACTCCTTTTGGGTTATTTTAGTTGCTAGTATATCAATTACTTCACTGGATATCTATTTATTTATTGTATTAGTTAGTCAATTATTTAAAAAAATAGATAAATAAATCTGACATGAGTAGCCCCGTGTATCTATAGCCTTGTCAGAAGGTTAAATCATAAAAACAAATTTAAAAATGAAGGCTTAAGTACTACTATAAAGCATGGGCAGGCAAGAACAATTGCATAAAGGTTAACTGGGACCAAAATGAAATATAAGCATACTATGTAAGAGAACTAAATAAAATGTAAGTTTATTGTTTAAGTTTTAGGGAGGATGACTATCTTATAACCATCTAAAAAGGTTGTGCAATGTATATATATATATATATATATATATATATATATATATATATATATGTATATATATATATATATATATATATATATATATATGTATATATATATTTATGTTATATTGATGGTAGTACATGACTTTGTTCTTAGTATAATTTATAAAGCTTCTTCGAAACAGAAAAGTCTGCAGGTTATTATACTTAACAGTATCACATTCCAGAGTAAAGTAAGGGAAAAACAGATGGATCACTATTAAATTGTAGTAACTATTCTGAGGTCTACAATATAGTATATACTGATGAGAATATTTGGATTCTCCCAAGAACCATCTAAGAAAAGCTTCACTTAACCAGTACGTTATTATTCCTATATTCCTGTCCCAATTTTACTAGGATATATGCAAGAATTTTAAAACAAAGATTTATTGGCTATATTCTTATAAAGTAAGCATATAGCATAATGTCATCAGAGCTCTATCAACAGATTTCTTTGACATTTGCTGTTCTGAGCTCTGCGGTAGTTGCTTGTTTTCATGGTACCATCACTGACCACATGTACTGATGATGCCCTCTTTGACTGCCACTGGTGATGTTACCTTTCTTCCTGAGATTTCATTATGTTCCATAACATTTTTGTCTTTTTGCAAGTTCAAACATGGCCATGCATTACATCACTTTTGTCAATTGACAGACATAATCTTGAATATTTCTGTATATAGAAACAGAGTCTTTTTTCATTCAGATGTAATACATGGGTACTTACGTATTATCGCAACCACATTTGTAAGCTGGTAGATATCGCTGCTTGAAAACATTTTCTCTCTTTTAAATGCAAGACTGAAATCAGCACGGGATTTCTGTCCAGTATAATGTTACATAACTTTACTTCCATTGCGATAATATGTAAGTACCGAAATCTTAACATTTAGGTACAGTCAAGGAAAAGAAGGTGCTAAGAACTATAAAGTACAGTAGAATTTCTGACCTGGTTTATAGTTGGGGGGTTCCATGAAATGCGTGCTTGCCAATATGCCAACCAGTATTATAAAAAAAAAAAATATTTCTGTGGTGTGAAGGGCAAACCACATGTTAAAAAATATAATATCCATTTTAAATTACACTGACATGAGTAGCAGTAATGTGAGTGGGAAGAGGGATAGAAACGAAACTGCCAGTAGGACTCAGTCAGAACCCAGAAAATTAGTAGAGGTATGGAAGCAGAATAGAGGCTGAAGGCATATGGAAATCCAAGTACATTTTCATAAAATAGCAGCTATTCAGTTCAAATGGTAACATACGATAATGTAACTCATTGCACATGAAATAGTTTTAGCCAAGGACAGCAACTCAGCCAATTAAAAACAATTCAGACTTCAAGTAACCCTTTGAACAGTACAACAGCAGCCGATCCAATTGAACAGTGCGTGTGTAACTTTCATGGTTGTTTAACTTCCTGAATGTAAGACCAACAAACTTTCTTGCTGTTACTACAGACATCTGTTACATCTTACGCTAATTTCCACACTCCTTTTCAGGCCAACGTAAGTATTAACGCAACCACGAAAATGTGGTTGCGATAATATGCAAGTACCAATACATGTATTATAGTAATAAATAAAATAAACATTTCAGTTCAGAACTGTATTCTTTCAGGATTATACATAGCTGTGACATATGGTACAGAGTGCTAAAATGTTGATAAAGTCATGAAACAAGGCTTCATAATCAACTTAATGGATATAGCTGAGCATCTGCATGAAATGGAAACATAACTGATTTAATTTGAAAATCTCTAACAAATGAGGTAAAATCAGTTGATATAACTAATTTAATAGTCATGATGAAACAAATATTTTAATTTTGTGTTGCTTGTACTATTTCATTTAAATTTCATTATGCAAATCTGAAATTGCAGTCAAAAATATCTGTAGGCTAATAACATAATCTATACCACTTCTCTCTGATGCTGCCTGCAGCCCTAAGTAAAAGAATTCTAACAGCAAAATTCTACTTCTTTCAAAAGGCAGCCTCTTTCAACTTTTAAATATAGATTTTGTACATCCTCCTAAGATCATAGCTTTTCCACAGCAACATGTGAAAGCCTTGGAGGTAGACAGTAATAAATTACTCATTTCAAGATTATATCTTTTGGAAACAAATTAGTAATGCTTCTCACTGAAAGTTGCAATTCATTTAGTAATGAAATTCAATGCATGAATGTGGTGTTTAAGCAGATTTTCAGAAACACAGAGCAATCAGCTCACTACATCTCTTTGTGTATACTCTACTGAATTTCATTTTTTTTTATTTCATTTTCCAGTTTTGGTCAGAAATATTACTAATGTCCTTGGACCTTACTGTAAGTGAATTATTCTCATTGAATAAGAAGATTTCAAGAAAGCTGTCAATTTATACAACTTTTAAAAACAAACTTAAATATTAAAATACACCAAAGAGAGAGTTTAAAAAAACTAATGAAAAGGAGTTGAACTTATTCATGAGCACCAGTACTTCCAGTGCATTTATAGAAACGAAGCCAAGCAAGATTTATTCATCCAGATGAAACATTGCCAAACGTAGAGGCTGGGATTCAGAAACAGCTGCAGCCAGTGTTAAGCCCTAAGATGGGCTGCTACAACAGGAGACTGTCCTTCCTGATTCAGAGACAGGCTCACAACTATGATTCTACATAGTCTGTAGGATTACCACCATAGGCCATTTTCACAGCTGTGCTACATGCTAATGAGGGAATCCAGGGGAGCAGCTAATGCTCTCCCTATAAATGCCTGCAGTTTGAGGTTTATTCAGATAATTCCTCCAGTGCATATATTAACATGTCTGGCTGTGTTAGTTAACATGGCTAAAAAAGCTTCATTCCCCCATTCAACTCAACTGGGGAGACTGTGCAAAAGGTAATATCAGAAAATGCCTGTGGAGAGGTAATGGTGCAGGGTGTATGACTGCATGTATATGTATGTTTATTTGTCAGTGTTTGTATGTCTGCAGAGGTATGAAGGGTCTCACATGCATATGAATGTGTGTCTGCCTGGGTGGTCGCAGTTGGGCAGTTAGGAGACAGGTACACTAGGTGTGTATGTGTGTGTATTTGTAAATGGAGGAGTGTGTCCATAAGTGCAATCTGGTCAGGGTCATCATTCTTCAATGAATGTAAGCATGCATGGGACTGTCTGTGAGTGGTGGGCATGTGTGTGTGTGTGTGTGTGTGTGTGTGTGTGTGTGTGTGTGTGTGTGTGTGTGTGTGTGTGTGTTTGTGTGAGAGGAGGGCTGTCATACATGTCTATAGGCAAGAATTTTAAATATTATAAGTTACTAAAAAAGATTACAGAGAAACATATCATTTATTGTGATGCACTCTCTAAATAATAGTGAGTGTGAAACTCTAATATCTGGTATTATTGACTAGCTGCAATCACTTGTGATTTCTGAGAGGCATGAAAAAAATAAGAGGTAGTATCAGGGATGTTCTGTAAACTCAGGGTCATTGGAGAGGGATAGGTGTGTATACGTGTGTGTGTGTGTGTGTGTGTGTGTGTGTGTGTGTGTGTGTGTGTATATATATATAAATATATATATATATATATATATATATATATATATATATATATATAAATGTGTGCATGTTTATATAAGTGAAACAGGGGTGTGCCCATGCCAGTGGGATACATGGACCACCAGCGGTGATTACAATGGGAATATATTGATTAGCACAAGTGGCAACACCACACAGTTAGCTAATAATGGGGTCTTTCCTCACTGTGGCTAATGTATCTCTGATTCACATTGTCCATGATCACCAAATTTTGCCTCAACACTTTGTGTTCACAGTGTTATTTTGTTCCTGAATCTCAAGTATGTAAAATATGAAAGCACCATCTTAGTCATAAATCATAAACTTAGGCTTTTACACAACCATAATAATTGTAGCAGACAAACATTTTTAGGAGTTACTGAACAGGGTATGTGCCTTCCATGCTGAGCTATCAAAACAGATTCAGAAATCAGGAGCTTGAATAACAATAAAAATGGTTAAAAGCTTTTCAAAATGTAATTCAGTCTTGATAAATGTAAAAATTACATTTTACAACAGGAATGCTGCAGTACCAATAAACTGTTAATTTGGGACAGGAATGTGATGTAAAAGAACTTGATCAAGAGAGAGTATTAAAATATTTGGAAATAGATAATGACTCAGCAATAAAACTTGAACAAATGTGAATAAAACTCAGTAAGGAATGCTTCAGAAGACTAAAACTAATATTGATAACTACATTGACATATATGAATAAATTCCAAATTATAAACCAGTTAGTTCTTCCTGCTCTAACAGTTTTGGTCTGATTGACTGGCCCCAAAAAGTATTGGATCAGTTAGACAGGAAAACAAGAAAAATACTTCAAGCTTATCAAATGATATAAAAATAAGTGTACACCAAGATTATATACTTCTCAGTCTGAAGGATGTATGGACCTCCTCAAAATGTATTACATATATAGATCTGCAGTAGTAGGACTACATACATATCTGCTGCCCTCTACAACATCTGGAGAACAAGAACAGTAAGATTACCTCTCTACATAATGGAAAACAAACCAGCAGTCAAAATTCAGACAGCAACTGAATGTGCCAAAAACAAAAGAAAGAATATAATGAAAATTATCAAATTAAAAGTAAAGACATTTTAAAATTACATAAATATAGTGGCAAGTATAGAGATCTCTGAAACACCCTCAAGTTGATGAAGATTTGATGTAGGAATGGTTAAGAAGAGGTGAACTGAAACCAAAAAATTAAGATTCTTTAAACTTCCTTTAGGAGTACAGTACAATGAAAATGTGCAGAATGAATTTAATCACCTGTTCGACTGGTTTGGTTTTGAATTTATTAAACTATTGATGAAGTTTAACGATGAAAAGATAGGGAACTTGTGGGAAGAAATAGAACAACTTAATAATGATATCATGCAGGACCCCAGTTTCCCTTGTTGGCAAGAACTTTTTCAAAAACAGTATAGGGTGGCCAAATCCAAGGCCTACGATATATATAATAGAAAACTGGACAAGTTAGAACGGGATTTAGATACATACAAAGCACATAGGGCATATATATGGCCTCAAAATAGGATAAATAATAAAAAAGAGATACGTCATGATGTGTACAGAGGTAGAAACACTAGGAGGGATGTGGAAGAGAATTTTCAAGGGGGGAGGTTCCATCAGGCTCCTATGTACCGCAAAAGAAAGTAGTGTGTAATAAAGGGCGGTCCAAAGGAAGTTACATGTTTACCCCACCACCTAAAAAATTTCGGACTAGACCTATAGAGGTCTCTGAGGGTGGGGCAGTTAGTGACAATGATGTGAGTGTTTTCAACACAGTTGTAATAGACACAAATGAGAGTGGAGGGAAGTGTGATAAAGTGAGTGGGAATATGCTCATTGAAGCTCACAAAAACAATGGAGTGGTAGTATATGATCCAGAAGTTGTTGACAATCAAACTTTGGAGGTAGAAACTGGTGTTGGTAGTAATGTTGTTATCCATTCCTTTTCAGGTTTCAAAGTATACAATTTCACCGACCTTTAGATTGGTCAGGAATTCTTTACTTTATTTAGTAAAGGCATGAAATTTATTCCAACGGTGAGATTCCAAGTAGTTGACACTATTAAGGAAGTGAAACTATACTGTAGGAGACTTCAGTTGGCTCTTCAATTTAAAGAGATTCCTAGTGACCATCACACTAGTAAACTGGTAAGGAAAAGTGCATACATTCCTGTCAGCAACGCACAAGTGGCTAACTATGAGAGGATGGTATGCAAGGATATTTATCAATTGTGTGGACACATACGAAGAGACCCATGGTATGATACACTATTTACAGACAATCTTACGATTGGAGAGAGAACATGCTTGGACCAGATAGTGACCAATAGGGACATTAGGATTATGAAGCCGGACAAAGGGGGAGGTTTGGTGATATATGACACAGAAATTTATACTCAAGCTATCCAGGACATTTTGCTTAATTCAGGAAATTACGAACAGATATCCCTAAATCAGATCAACATAGGATATCATAGGATAGATTTAATTATCGAGGAATATCTTCTTGATAATCGTATCACGAATGAGGAGTACGAATTTATTAGAACTGAGCACCCCGTGATGGCCAAAATAATTGGTATTCCTAAAATTCACAAAAACATAAACAACCCACCCTTTAGACCGATTATATCCGGATCAAAATCCAAAACATTCAACATAGGGGTAGCTATTGACCACTGGTGCAAGCATGTTTATTCTAATGTTGTTCACTTAACCAAAGATTCTTGGCATTTTTTGGGCAAGTTAAAACATGATTTATGGTCCTCGGATATGGTATTTCTGACTATTGATGTTCAGGACCTATTTTCATGTATTCCATATACCACCGGATTGGAATATTTTGAAAACAGTTTGAGAAAGCACTCCAATTTGACATGGGACAAAATATGTTTGATACTCAGCATGATGGGTTTGGTTCTCACCAACAATTACATTCAGTTTGAGGGTGAGTACTTTAAGCAAACAAGGGGAGTGGCGATGGGAGCATCATGTGCTCTCATGTTTGCGAACCTTGTCATGCTGGAGTGGGAAGAGCTATTTGTACTATCTAGTAATTATTCTAAACATATTGCATTGTATACACGGTTCTTGGATGATCTGTTTATTATTTGGAAAGGTCCGGAGGAAGACATTCCCTGTTTTATTGCCTATTTAAACAGCACTACGGACTTTTTGAAGTTTACGTACAAAACCGAGAAGTATGGAATTCCGTATTTGGACACCTACATCAGTAATTCGGATGAAGGATTTAAGTCCAAAATTTATAGGAAAATAACTTTTTCCAACGACTATTTACAGTTCGGTAGTAATCATCCTCCACATATATTTAAAAACGTCCTTAAGGGGCAATGCATTAGAGTAGCGAGGATGTGCTCTACACGAGAAGATATGGTAAATCAAATGGAAATTGTAGCAGGGATGTTTCTGGCTAGGGGTTATCCAGCTACCTTGGTGGAGGACGTTACCAGTTATGTGACTGGATTATGGGGCATCAGGTATATCCCATTGTTGGGGAGTAATTTTGTTTGTGACAACACTAGAGAGATCTCCAGCAGTAGAAGGATCGCGTGTGTGATAATGTTTAGCCCATATTCCAACTTAATCAAAGAAATTTTAAGAAGACATTGGGACGTTTTCTCAAGTACTGAAAACACTTCCACAATATTGGGGAAAAACCCTATCAGTGTATTTAAAACATCAGCGAATTTAAAGAGAATTATTGAAGGTGGGAAGTTGAAACAACATGATAGGGATGACCAACATACCAGCAAGTGTGGAAGATGTAAATATTGTCCATACATAAATAGTAACAGGATTACAAAATTGGAAAACTATAACAAAACTGTATGCCATGGGAAGAAAGGAAACTGTAATTCTATGCGGGTGGTGTATTTAGCTTCCTGTTCTTGCTGTTCCGCTTACTACATTGGTAAGACGGAAAGGAAGCTTAAGACCCGCATATACGAACACTTGTACAAAATTAATAAAGTTGACCCAAAAAATGCATTAAGTAAACACATCAGTGAAAAGGGATCCCAACATAGTTTTACTTTCAAAATTATTGATCAAATTGAGATAAATGCACACGGGGGTAACTGGAAGATAGGTTTGTCGTGTTTAGAGACTAAGTGGCAGATTTTATGTGATGCCACTTCGTGGCCAGGGTTGAACGAAAGTATCAGCATTAAACCTTATCTCCTTTTGGAGAGGGGTTAAAATTTTAAAATTATAAAATTATAAAATTATTATAATATTATTAAATAATATTAAGGACAAAATAGTACATTTGTACAATATATATATATATTTTTATGTCCGTACATTTTATATTTTTTTCATATATTCTTAACAGTATTATATGGATTATTAACTAAAGTATATATTTCATTTATTATTATTGTTATAATTGCATAGAGTGTTTACAAAAAATTTTTATTTTTATTATTATTTTTATGTTTAATTTTTATGTTAAATTGTTAGTATTTTATGTAAATTATTATATTATTGGAGAAATGTGAGTGATTGATACACTGCAAGTGAACTATTTTGGCGCCAAATTAGCTTTATATACACACCCAGCTAACTGTGCTAATTGGTTCTGATGAAATCTGCAGTAGTGTGGATGAAAGCGCTCAACCTGTGTGGTTTATGTTTGCTGCAATAAACCTGTGTTTTCCTGGATCGTGGTGTGGATTTGTACTATAGTGTTACTATAGATTCTGGCATCAGGTTGTCACTCCTTTGGTTTCTGTTCGAGCTACAGTGGTTCGGGTGGCTGTTTTGCGTTGAAACCAAAAAATGCAAGAGTAATAATGGCTGCCCAGGAGAATGGACTACATAAATGTTTTACAAAGTCCATCGAACATGTGGGAGAAACAGATAAATGTAGGTTCTGCAAAAAAGAATTGGTAAGAGTCACACATTTTGTTGCTGGATGTGATACACTCATGCAACATGATGATGGTCTGGAGACGTCTATCGGAGACTGTTTTGAATGTCCAGTTGAAGTTGCACAGCAAGAGAAGGAGCAGGAAACAATGGCAATAAGGCACAATAATGTGGCAAGACTGTTAATCTGTGGATTGTGCAAACACAGCAATATAGAAGCACTTGAGAAACATTGGAGACATACTGCAAAAATATTACAGAATGATGAAGTTTATATCAAGTGGAATGACCCATTACTAACAGTTCATAAAACACATGTGGGAAAACTAGATATAGCATTCCATGAAAAAAGACAAAAGTAGCATTGAGCATTGAAATTGCTATACTCTGATTACAGTGACTTGTGTGCATTGAGACACAAAGTCACAAATCACCAGGATTTGTAGGCAGAAAAGAGAGCAATGTGGAAAAAAGATACCCAGGCAATTCCAATAACAATAGGAGCACTAGCCTAACAAAAATGAATTTATAGTTGTATTTAGATATGCTGCCAATACATGCAACACCATATGAATCACAGAAGAAGTCAATTCTGGAATTATAGTGAGTGATGAGAAGAGCACTTTTGGCTAACAAACATTGACACAATACTATTTTCATGAACTTTAATTGTATCCTGACTTAAGAATGAAATTGTTTCCATTCCTGTCATAGTATTAGAATCTCAAAAGATTTAAAGAACTTAAAGTGAGTGACACAGTCCTCCAATGAGACACAGCTGCAGTGGGCCTAAGCATTGTTGTTGATAATGTCCGCACAATAGTTTAGGAAGCCTTCTATCTGGCTTACTGAATTTCCATAGGCATTGCCTCTGGATCAGAAGAAGTCTTATACTCCCTCACTTGTATCTTGTCAAATACATTATTAAATATAAAAACTTCGAACAGGCAAATAAACTAATAAAAAATAAGAAACGAGTGCAGTGGCGGCAGAACACTTTATTAGCCAACTAAATAAGATATTTAAAAGCGCTTTTTCGTCAGCATTAATAGCTGACTTCCTCAGAAGTACCAGTAAGTAGATTGCAGTAAAAACATTTAAAAGTTTCAAATTAGGTGCCAATTATTACGTAGGATGCTAAACAACCTTCACAGTGAAATTAAAGGGACATACTCAATTCATTGACATATCGTTAGGACTAAAACGTACCTGACGATGATACAAAAAGACTTATTATTAAAAATTATGTTCTAAAAACATCAATATTGTTGAACTGTTAGACAAATATAAATTTATTACATATAAAACCCAAAGGAATATGTACTCATGGGTATATATTTATAACAAATGGCCATTAAGTGACCAATAACTAAAACATAAGGCCAAGAAAACTCTACTGGAAACATTGTTGTGGTCATTAAAAATAAATAATAATGAGTATAGTCAATAAAAAATATGTATTACAAAAAGTAATGACTTAAAATTCATCTCTCAAGACTGTTCAATTTTAACAGGCTTGAGATTGAACACGAGTCATTAATTCCTGGATAGCTGTATGCATTTGACCTAACTTGCCAGATTAACTCAGCTTCTTCCAACTTGAGCAAGGCTGGGGCAAGGGGCCATTAACTCTGGGTGCAAATTGTTAGAGGGTGCAATCTATAGAGTTCTTACAGCAGCCAGCAGACCAGCACTGAGCTCCAAATGAGCAAGCTACAGCTCTGGAATATAATGCTCTTTGTGTCATGTATTAATCAAAAAATCACTCTGCTGCAGAGACCTCAGAAGCTCCTAAATAAAAGGATCAGTGGCATCAAAAATAGTGGTTATCAGGAAAGACTGAAAACTCTGTCTGTATGTAGGGTTTTATAGACTCCTCAATGTGGGGTCTACATTCCCCTTTACTCATATCTCATCAGATATATTATTGAATTTAATGCTCTTTTGTCATGTATTGTCTAAATGTATCACTTAACTTGAAAGATTTCGGGGATTTCTAATTAAAAGGATCAGTGGCACCAAAAGTCTTAGTTACCAGGACATACAGACAGTCATCTGTCTGTATGCAGTTTCTTATAGACTCTTCTATGGAAATCTGTGTCTAGCCATTTGAGCCATGAAGAATATGACCCACTTTAACTTTCATTCACAGAAAAAATAATTCCTTAAATGCTCAATTAAGGGAATTAAACCTTCATCAACAGATAAACAAGGATGTTGGCTTGCCTGATTCATATTTCAACATAGCTTATATCTGTGGAACAAATGGCCACTACATGTAAGCAGAGTAGCATCTTTGTCACCTTTAAGGCAAACCTAGATAATTTTAATAGAGTCAAATCCTTCCTCCATCTATCTTGTATTGCTGTCCTTGCTGGTTGTGAGGAACATTTGAATGTAAATTAATGGCTTAGTTTGTATAATTACCTAAGAACATTTAATCCTATTAGTACTCGTATGCTCACCAGCTGATTTCTTCTACCATCAGAGCAGAGAGCCATTTCCAATCACTTGCTGACATCATCAAGTATGCTGAAGATCATGGTGATATAGATTTGTTACCCCTTACCTTCCTATGAGTGAGTCAGTATGAATTGAAAATGCAACAAACAAGGAAGCCTCAATTAAAAGAATTACATCCTTTACAAATTTGAAATTCATAATCTGAACTAATCCATTCTATTGATATGGGGCCGGACTTACGAAGGCTTTCACACAGTCTTAGAGTAGAGGAAGACTCCATGCAGCCATCATGTCCGATGAGCGATCCAGGAAAAGCCTGCAGGGGCATGCAAGAGAGCTCCTAAAATGGCTCTTACACGGACAGGGCCGGGTCATGCAAATTACCTCAATTGCATCCAAAAGGCATGCAAATGAGGTAGATTTGCGATTCAGGAAACCAGAACCTGTCCAAGTAAGAGCAGTGTTATTTACAGAAATGTACTCAGTTGACAACTGAGTACCGTTCTGCAAATAGCAAAATGGAGCCGTGACAGCTCCTAATAAAGGTTGCATCCAGTAGAGGAAGCATGCCAATGGCCAAATATATGGCAATTGGCAATGTTTCCCGATGCAATATGAAAATAAAAATAATTAATTTTTTTTTTCTCCGATATCCGATGTTTAAGCGTAGCACAGCGCCGCGCAAACAGGCTGAGCTCTAAAAACCAGAAAAATAAACATTTAAACCCACAAATGTAGAATTTATTTAAATTGTTAAGTTACAATGCAAGGGAATGGCAGGCTGAAGACAACATGGCCACCGAGTAGAGGTTGCTAAGGGGGGAAGCACAGTCTAAGATATGTAACCAAGCATTAGAAGGCAATCCTATGCAAATGAGGATAAGGATAGTGAATCACAGGTTTACATAGCAAATGAGCACAGTCAGTGGAGTGTAGGAGTAGGATAAGGGGAGTAACAGAGTAGAAGATAGGTGGCATCACGAGTGGGGTATGTATGAAAGAAGGAAAGCTCATTGGAGCAGAGTGGCATGTGTCAGCTGTCACTTACACATCATTAAAAGAGGTGTGTCAACAGGTAAGCTAGGTAAAGTCAAGAAATGGAAGGTGTATGCCATGAATAACACCAAAGTTTCTTGCCTGTAAACCTGAGTAAGACAGTGTGTACTCTTGTAAGCATGAGTGCGCATGTGTAAGCCGGAGTAAGCATGTATAAGGCAGTTTAAAGTGTTGTAAGTGCGTTTGCACTGGTGTGCACGCGGTTTAACTTGAATAAGCAAGTTTTAGTCCGTGTAAGCATGTGTGCGTGCATGTGAGCTGCTGTGAGCATGTTTGCGCTTGTGTGTGTGCCGCTGCCCCCCCCCCCCCAAGGAAACAGAAAGGAAATACGAAGCAGAAATAATAGTAGGAAGCTACCAGGGAGTACTAGCAGAGTTAGCGGGTGAAAACAATCAGAATCAGGCAATTACAGAGGCAGTACACTAGCCCAGCCCAGCCTAGCACTTAAAACTCTGCAAACAACAGTTCATTATGTTTCTCACAAGAGACACTGAAGTAAGCTAATAGAAGTGAAAACTGAAAAAGCTTTACTGAGACAAAGAAATGTTAGGGGCTACCATTGCTGTTATAAGGCGACATATGCAACTTGCTGAGGGTGGTGACAATGGAAATGCTGCTGGACAACCCACAGTGAGGAGATGGAGAAGAGTGTATAGGCCCAGGGTAACCTACCAGGGGCTACATGAGCTGGAGATAGTGGAGCACTATAGAGTGGACAGAGACCTCCTGCAGCAAATTGTTGAGCTGTGCAGGCCACGCCTCACACACAGAACCAACAGAGGGGAACCCATCCCAGTGGAAACCAAGGTATGTGTTGGCCTAAGAATATTAGCAACAGGTACCTTCCAGAGACCAACTGGTGATATGATGGGGATATCACAGGCATCAACATCCAGGGTACTGCACCAGTTCCTGGATGCCATGTCAGCACATGTCGGTGATCATGTATATTTCCCCAATTCCCATGAGGTATTGGCCAGCAATATGCGTCTCTTCCAGCAAATAGCGGAATACCCTGAGGTAGTGGGTGCAATAGACTACATGCACATATGCATCAAAGCACCAGCTGGCAAGCGGGGTAGTGTCTACTTCAACCGCAAGGGCTTCCCCTCCATCAACTGCCAGGTCATGTGTGATGCCCAGGGCATAATACTGAATGTGTGTGCTGGCTGCCCTGGAAGCTACCATGATTCCCATATCTGGCATCTGATGCAGCTGTACCAGACATTTGCCAATGGGGACATCCCACATGGTCACGTAGTGGGGGATACTGACTATGCACTGAAGCCATGGCTGATGACACCCATCAGAAATGCACACACACCTGAACAGGAACGCCATAATGAGGCACACGCACAAACACGAAATATAATTGAGCATGTGTTTGGACTGCTCAAGTCACGGTTCCGGTGCCTGGACACATCTGGTGGAGCCATGCAGTACTCACCAACTACATGTAACCAAATTGTCATGGTATGTGCTATGCTACATAATATGATCCTGCGAAAACAGCTGCAGCAGGACCAGCATAGGCCTGGGCCAAACAGCCCCCCACCATTGCCAAGGTCATCACAGGCAGAGCGTGACTCAGAGGAGGAACAAGCTGAGCCTGCCCCAGTAGGCAGAAGGAGGCGTGCCCAGTATGCCTTTGCCTTGGCAAAGAGGCAACGCATAGCACATACACTGGCTCAGTAGGAACACTGGAAATGATACCTCTCTCTGACTCGCACATATAGTAAAAGGGATGCCTAAGTTGACACTACCTGCTTTCAAACATGTACAGGGAGTGTAGTATGTGCATCTGACATAGGCAGCCCTGCAGCACCACCTGAGGCATGATTGCTATGTGTTAAGCAATTTAAGGCAGTGCTAAACAGCATTCACCACCATGTAGTATATGCGAACAGAATTGCACACACCAACTAGTACAACTGTGGTGAATGTCGAGTAATATTGGACAATGTCCAGCAAAGTTGGTGAATATACAGCAATGTCGGACAAGCCTGGTCTAAGTAGGGCATAGCTGAACAAAAGCCAACATGCTCATATTTGCTTAACCGGCCCTTAAGCAGTCTGGTCTGCTCAGTATGAAAATATAAAGCAGTGATGGGCCTCGAACCCAGGATACTGTGCACTATAGGTAAAGTACTGAACCACTAAATCATGACAGTATTGCAGTGGTCAGCCAGTATGAAGGAATGTTGATAGGTCTATGCAAAGTATCTCATGGAAACCCTGCAGGCACAGCATAATCCCTGTTGAGTTATGACACAAAGGTGAGTCTTGCAGTAAGAACAGAACTTGACTTCCAACACACACAATATAAATATTAATATTGGTCATGTTCACACACATCCACAAATGTAGTGGACTTCAGATCGCAACATACTGAAAGGTCACACTGGGAATGCTCACACACTTGAATAAATGAGACATATGTCAGTCAACAAAACATGGAAAGCCTGAATTGGGCATGCTCACACACTTAGGCCATGTCTGAGTACAGCAGTGGGCCACACATATCTGGCAGTTGCATGTCTTAACCCAGGAACCTCTCACTATCCAGCAATCCGCCCTGTGCACACAGTTACATGACAACAGACAGATATATAATATAGTGGAACCCTGTCATGATCAAACATGTTCTGCAGATACCTAAGTTGTTCATAGAAACTGGGAAAGCAAAGATAATAAAGACCTATAAACAGTATCAGCAATAAATATTGTGCATCCTGAACATAAGCATAGGTTCAGAGGTCGATACTAGGCTATCTGCCCTAGGGTATGTCCAAGCCTAGGCAGAGTGTGTTTGACTTTTGCAACCCGGTCAGATTACTACATTGTGCCAGTGAATCGTAGGTCACACAAGATAGCCCATGTACATTTAGGCTAGTGTGCCTCTGTCTAGCAGGGACACAGAAGATATCCCAGTGGTAAACATACAATCACCCATACAGCCGTCAAGATGTCCCCTGTAGGTGGTCAGTGGGTGGCTCTGCCTATGTGTAACTGTGATCACAATCCAGAGTGAGTGGAGGCCCTGGGATAAGAATCTCTCCCTCCAGCATGTCCTATTGACATCTGTGCTGAGGTATATGTCCCTGGAGTGTGTAGCTACAAGGGAGTCGGATATCCTGAGGTGGAGCATGTCCAGTAATTCTGGGTTTGGTATTACTGTAAACAGAAATCCTACGAAACAAGCTGTTCCTGGTTACAACATATAAAACGCCAGCACACGGACTGAGTGCAAATTCTTTGAACAAACTCTATTTATTGGCTAAAAACATACAGGTTGAGCGCTTTCATCTAGTAAAATAGACTTCATCAGAATTTTTTTTTTTTTTTTTTTTTTTTACATTAAAAACAATTAATTAATTTAATCAGTCCTTAAAGTGCTAGTGCTGAATTCCAATACTCCCTATTACCATAATGCATAATACTAAGTTTAAAATCAATAATATAACATAATATTAATTCATAAAAATTCATATAATATCTATTTGTGTGTGATATACATATATAGTATAATTTATGTTAAAACATTAATATTTTATTAATTTTAAAATATTTAATTTATTTTAAAATACTACCATACCACCCTTATGAGCTTGAATATTCATCTACAATTTTCCAATATGGGTTTAATGGATATATATTAATTTATCCCAGGGGGCTCAGAAGCGTTTAAACGGATCTGCCACCTTGCCTCTTTTTCCCCCAGTAATTTCTTTATGTTACCACCCCTAGGGTTATGTTTTACCAATTCTAATATACCAAATTGGAAGGAAGAACAAGTGCTACTACCATTCAGATGTTTCCATAGGGCATTATTTACATCCTTTTTCCTTATACTATGACTGTGGTCGTAAATTCTATTCTTCAAGCACCTGTCAGTTTTTCCAACATAAAAACTAGGACACATAGTGCACTTTGCAAGATACACCAGGTGCTTGGACCTACAGTTACCATTCTGGAATTTAACATCCGTCTTATTAATATTTTCTAATACCAAGGAAGGGGTGTTGATAATATACCTACACTGGTTGCATGTGCCACATTTATGTGTGCCATTCAGTACTTTGTCATTGTACTTATATCTATTTTTCTTTTCCAATTGCATTTTCATATTTATACCATTCCTAGACACAAAGTGTGGCTTATCCCCCACAATCCTGAAAATGTTACTATCTAGTTTCATAATATTCCAGTTCTTTTGTATAATGTTCTTGATATCCTTACTAAATGGTCCATATTGCATCACACATGCTCTTTTGTATGGTACCACATCCACGTTGTCATTGGTAGTTCCCCCATTGTTGGTGGGGCCCACCCCTAAAAGGGGTTTATATTTTTTTCCCCACTCACTTCTTACATAATTAGTCACATCAGTCACCATCCCATCAGGGTAACCCCTACTCCTAAAAAAAACCCCTATCAGTTCAAGTTCACTATTTAAATCCATAATATCAGAGGTCATTCGGGCTGCTCGAATACATTGCCCTTTAATAATATTTCTTTTCTGACCCATCGGGTGGCAACTAATGTATTGCAAATATGAATTGCTAAATGTTTCCTTCCTATAAATATTAGATTTGAATACCCCATCACGAAGTGTTATTCTAGTATCCAAATAAGAAATAGATTCCCTTTCTATATTGAAAGTAAATTTCAAACTTTCACTACATGTATTTAAATATTGTTTAAATTCTTCCAATTTCTGCAAATCACCCCTCCAAATTACAAATATGTCGTCCAGAAATCTGAGATAACAAATAATATTGCTAAACCATCCAGTGTTAAATATATACTCAGTTTCCCAGTCCAACAAATAAAGATTAGCATATATGGGGGCACAAGCTGCCCCCATAGCCACCCCTTTTCTTTGTTGGTAATATTCTCCTTCATACATTATGTAATTGTGTGAAAGTACCATTTCCATGAATTCTAATACCAGGGAAGTTTTGTCCCAAATCAAATTACCATATTTCTTTATACTTTGTTGAAATCTTAATAGACCTTCTTCTTGAGGAATACTTGAGAATAGGTCTACCACATCAATGGTAATTAGCCACTCCCCCTCAGTGGCTAGACGTGGCTGAAGCCTACCCAAAAAGTCCCAAGAATCAATGACTATGTGCCCTATTTTCTTATATATGTGTTTTAACCAAATATCAATAACTTTCCCAAAAGGAAACGTCTTGGATGCACTACCAGATATTATTGGCCTAAAAGTGGGATCAAAACAGTCCTTATGTACTTTAGGAATCCCTACTATAGTACTGATTATGGGGAATTCCGTTCTGAGAAAATTATAAAGGTCACTATCAATTCTATCCTCCAATAACAGGTCTTCTAGGTACAAATCTATCTTGTGGTACCCAATATTTACCTCATTCAGGGAGGATATGTTGTAATTGCCTGAGTTCAATAAAATACTATTGATTTTGTTTGTATAGTCGCTGCTAGGGTAAATAACCGCCCCACCCCCCCTTGTCGGGATTCATAATTCTTATATTATGATTCTCTTGGAATTCTTTCAATGTTTTATATTCATTCCAAGTAAGGTTATGTTTCTTATTACCTGTATTGCATTTGTTACTGTATTGATAGATCTCCTCCATAACCATTTTTTCAAATACACCCAGCATGTTATTGAGTGGGGGTGTATATACACTTTTCTTCTTGAATTCAACTTCCCCCTTAGTTTCCTTACCATCAAAATAGATGGCTAAATTCAATTTCCTTAAATACTTTTTAAAATCTACTATGTAGTCCACTACATTTATTTTCATATTGGGAACATATTTCATTCCTTTGGATAAGAGTGTAAAGTGTTCCTTTTTAAGCTCCACACTAGAATAATTATATATATTAAAATCACCATACGTACTGGTGATATCATTGACTTTCACAATACCCTGATCATTCTTTACTGATCTTGACTTCTGTAACCCCCCTGTCTTCCCCTGTATCTTCCACTTTCCTTCCTCACTCTTTGCTGCCCCTCCCTGCTGGGGGTCTCCCATCTTGCATCCTCCCCTAAAAAATCCGGGGACTGGGGCATCCTATAATACTCATCCCCTCTAAAATTCCTTCTATTCCCTTTGTTCTGGGATACTCCATTCCATTTAATATTATATCCATTTTTATTATTATTGTTATACACATTGGTTTTATGATTGTTTTTTCTCCCATCTATACACATTCCCCTTCCTGTATTGTTCAATATCCCTTTTCATTTTGCTGCATTTTCTCTCATATTGTTTCATGACCTGACTTTCAACCCATGTGTATTGGGAATTTAAAAACAATTCAAATTCATCAAATAATAAATCATTTTCTATAGTAATATTAAGTTGTTCAAGTTCAGACATTAAAATACATATTTTCTTGTCGTTGCAACCGACTATAAACTTCATGAATGAAAAGCCAAAACTATCAAACATTTTAGCACATTCTTCTTTAGTACTCACATCCAAGTCTATCCCCATGGGATACTTGAAAAATCTCAAGCCCATGG
This sequence comes from Protopterus annectens, assembly GCF_019279795.1. Lineage (NCBI taxonomy): Eukaryota > Metazoa > Chordata > Ceratodontiformes > Protopteridae > Protopterus > Protopterus annectens. The sequence continues at coordinate 739,180,373 of NC_056726.1, forward strand.
GTACAATAGCACTGTCCAAACACTTTTTTAGGTACATATTTTCTAACTGCAAACTTTTCAATACTTTTAGTTTTATACCAAATTCGAAAATAATGTCCTTAAGTGTTTTGTTCACAACCCCATCCTTTTCATTACTACTTTCCTTATTATCGGGTCCGAACCCACCTTCGAAATTGAAATCACCAGCCAAAAAGTTATTGAAATTATATCGCCCCTTGTCGTTTCCAAGATTCCTGGTATAAACATGTTTAACAGTACCTGCACGCATGTCCTTAGTTCCAATAGCGTACGTCTTCTTTGGCACAGTCCGTTTGGGTTTGGCACCCGAAATATTGAAATCGACCTCCGATCCACATCCATCTGTCCTTGTAGGACACCCTACGCCCTGTTTGGCGCCTTGGTGGGATCCATAAGAGGCTTCTCCATTCAGCAGTATGCCATCCATCTGACCGTTGGGTAAGGAATCCCCATTACATCTCTGGACCCGCGTGCGCAGTGATGTCATCACTCTCTGGGTCCTAACCTGGGAACTTGGTTGGCTGATTATTTCAAGTAGTCTGGTGAGTTCCCCTTTCATTATAGCCATTTCGGACTGCAAACCTCGGATGTCTTCCCTCCTCGGGGAAAATATAGAGGGTAGTTCGTCAAGAGAATCCATGTTGTCAAGGTACAACCAAAAAAATATATAAAAATCCAAAAACAGTCGACAAACAGAAAGCCTATGAAACAAGCTGTTCCTGGTTACAACATATAAAATGCCAGCACATGGACTGAGTGCAAATTCTTTGAACAAACTCTATTTATTGGCTAAAAACATACAGGTTGAGCGCTTTCATTTAGTAAAATAGACTTCATCAATAGACTAGATGAAAGCGCTCAACCTGTATGTTTTTAGCCAATAAATAGAGTTTGTTCAAAGAATTTGCACTCAGTCCATGTGCTGGCATTTTATATGTTGTAACCAGGAACAGCTTGTCTCGTAGGATTTCTGTTTGTCGACTGTTTTTGGATTTTTATATATTTTTTTGGTATTACTGTAAACAACAGGCACACATCATATCCGAGTAGGTGGTAAACGACTGAGTAGAGCTGGAGTTACTGCAGCCGAACAGTGCAGGTCATCCATGTGAGTCCCTACATCTGCTTGATGAGGAACTTCTGTGGCCAGTACAGTTGCTGCAGCTGTTGGGTAAGGTACACCACAAAGGTGGCATTGTAACCAAGCATGGTTGTGATCATACCTCTCAACCTCTTAGAGCAAAAAATCTGGACAAACCCTAAAATGATGGGGAGACAAATAGGGATAGATTTTAAATACTGCTCTTACAAACTTAGAAAGTTGATAGAATAATAGGTTTTGCATTAGCATGAATTTTCTGAAGGATGTGGAGTCTTAAACTCAAATGTTTGTCATTATTTAATTAACTTCAATCCTCAGCTATTTGCCAGAAAAGTACAGATTTTAGGAGGAACACACCAAAAATATTAGGCAAAAATCTGGACATTCTGTGAAAATCTGTACAGTTGAGAGGTATGGTTGTGATGAGTATAGGGGCACAATGACCTCACTCAATCTAGATGTGAAACCATATGGGATAAGGTGGCTTATATAGAAGGTCTGTCCAACCACTTTGCAAAATGAATGTCAAAGGCGACAGTACAAACAAGTCACGTCTCCAATCACCTAACAACTCCTACCATATGTAATGGAGTACTACCTATGTATTAATGCGTGGGTATGTTGTTATTCCCAAAGGGGATGACTATGCAATTAATGGCATTTAGCTGTAGGCCACGGCTCAGGCACCAGTCATCCATCTCTGTGAGACCCTGCTGGAGTATGCATGTGGCAGCTGGAGAGTTGATCATGGCACCCAGTTTGCAGTCAAGTGCGAACAAGGTCAGCCATATTCCCCCTGTAGTAGCCTGTACGTCAGACAAATATATACTGAACAAGAGAGGTCCTAGGACCGAGCCGTGTGGGATGCCACACGTAACTGGTGTATAGTCAGACATGGCACCTGCAAGTCTGATCATGTGTGTGCTATCCCTGATCCAGGTAGCAATCAAACATGTGAGATATGTGTCCATATCAATGCTGGTGAGCCTATGCATAATGGCCCAGTGGTAATTGTGTGGAAGGGTTTTGTAAGGTTCAGATAGGCTGCGTGTACAACTGTCCCTATGTCGATGGACCTGTTAACTGTCTACAGAATACAAACATATTCAAGAGGCAAGATCTGCCCACAACAACACTGAAATGTGTAGGACACAGTTTCTGTAGGTTCCCGATGTCTATGTGTAAGAGTCCCATGACAATATGTTCCATAGCTTTGCAGAACAGGATAGTTAGGCTTATAGGGCAATATTGTGTGTGGTCCGTTGTGGCACCATCTCTGTGGAGTGGGAACACTGTCGCTGTACGCTATTCCATGGGTACGTATCCTGTAGTAACTCCGATATTGCACAGTGATGTAATGTAAGGGTTACATCTGTCATGAAGCTTGTGTAAGATGCAGGCTGGGACACCATCTGGTCCCATTGATGCTGTAATGTATGCTTTGGGGAGGGCAGCACTCACCTGTTACTGTGTGATGTCAGGGAGATTACACTCTGTTGGGATGGATAGTTGGTCCCCAGGGGAGATGGGGAGGAGACATCTGCACTGAACCTGTTTTCCAGGATGTTGGCTATGCCAGTGGGTTCAGGGTAAGTTTTAGTCAGTATGCAGTAACTCACAGCATATCAGTGAGTGTCCACCCAGGTTCCTGACATAACTGAAGAAGGCCTTGTGATAGTCCTACGTGTCTGCTGCATTTGTCCATGAGAAGCAGCCCTTACATAAGTACATGAGTGATCAAAGCTGTCTGCTAGTACAGATCACAGATGCTTTCCCCATCTGTGATTGTGCTCTATCATGTAGTAGCTTCCTCCTGATGTTGTACAGCTTATTTATGGCTGGGGTCTACCAGACAGGTCCCCTGCCATTGGAGGAGTGAGTCCTGTTGTTATTTGGGATAGCATGATCCATGCAGTCCACTAGGTGCCCATAGAATGTGTATGTAAAGGATTCAGCAGTCGGAGCTGTATTTGCCACTGTCTCAGGGTCTCTGAAGGATACCACCTTGCTTTGGTGAAGTGAGACGTTGGCTCATGAGAAGTTCACCAAGATTACCCAGGATGGGTGTATGGAGTGTATATGCATGTCCAGTGAGATGTATGCATGTTCTGACCTTACCAATGAGGGGTTTATCGCTGGTGTGGAACATAGAGTCCCCATGTTGGTGATGATCAGGTCCAATATGTATTCCCCCTTGTGGCTGTGGTGACTGGTTGTGCCATACCATATGAATTTAGAAATTGTAGTGACTGTAGGGCGAGGGTGTTGGGGCATGAGTAGTATCCCCAATCAATATTTGTGTATCTGAAGTCACCCAATATAATGGTGTTTGTGGAGACCTTCATATTCTCCACTGTTCCCAGGAAAGCTGAGTGTAGTTCCTGATTATGGGATGGTGGTCTGTAGCAGGCAACAAACTGAAATTCAGTATTGCACAATGGTAGTTGTATATGTATGGTCTATGATGCTTAGTGCAGTGCTACTAACCCAGAGGTGTGTGTATCTGTGATGTATATGGATACTCCCGCTAGTTGTGTTGTCCGTTCCAAGTCCTGTGGTCAGAACGCATGGTATGAAACATAACCTGGTAGTGCTGGTGTGCATATGTGAGCCTGAACTAGGCGTCTGTTAGTGCACAGATATCACTATCCTCCATACTGAGGAGAGTCCTGAGTGTCTGCAATATGAGGGTAACACATCTGGTGTTGAGCAGCATTACCCTTAGTGTCATTTAACCTGTAATGTCTATGGTGGTGGGTTTGTCTTGTGAGCCTGCTCAACAAATGCACTATGGTGGTAGCAAGAGCCGTAGCCAGCATTCGAAGGTCCAAGTGTGACAGGTGCAAGCTGTCCATAGTGAAGCTACGTGGCATGTCAAGCATGTCACCACAGGCTGACAGACACTGTATCCCCTATGAATGACACCAATTAGTTAGCCAGCTGTTAAACGTGATATGTTTGTCTGTACACTGTGACATCATACTTGGTGGGTGTAAGATGCTAGACAAGGTTAGAGTCATACTGGCCTGGGCTACATGATCACAGTGTTCCTCCATGTACCATGTTATGTGGTCCAGGGAATAATGTCTGAGGTTTTACGCACCAGCAGGGACAATGATGGTGCCAGTCCTGTACTTGCTTTGGAGTGACCTGACTGCAAGCGTTATGTGGCAGATCCTGCCACCCAACAGACAGCACAAAGGGACTATTCCCTTGTATGGGCTGGTGAGTGGTATGTCAGTGTGTCTGACAATAAGTGTCGCCTATCACAAGTGTATTAGGTGTGTTGTGTAAATGAAGGGCAGTGACTGTGTGGCACACTGACATTGTGAACTATGTGAGATGTGGGTATTGTAGTGGGGTAGCAGTTGTCTGTGTGCCTGCTGTGGAGGCCTCTGCTGCTTAGGCCGAGTTCATTTATAGCATCCAAGTATGTGTATTTGTGATAATGTGGTTTGAGTGCTGTCGACAGAGGATATGTGAGACTGATATGTGGTGTGTGTGGTTACCTTCACCACCTGATAGACTGTGCCAGTCATGGGTCGAGAGAGTTCAGCATCCTGTAAGTCTCTATAGGTGCATCTCATACATATATCTGAGTTTGTCGGAAGGAGGAGAGTGTTGTCTGTGTACAGGATGCAGATGTGAGATTGTGTCCACATCACAGTATTCACCAGCTGGACTGGAGAGTACACACGAAGCCAACCCCTGGACATGCCGGGATATCATGATGACATACTCTGTAGCCAGATCACAAAAGATCAGTACGGTGTTATGTGTGTAAAAGAGTATGACAGGGATTAGTGCTCAGGTTCATTGGTGTTCTGTAAAGAGTAGCTGAGAAGGAGTCCAGGCAGAATCATGACACCGACAGCTATGTCATATATAGCAATGTACACACATATATGTCATGAGTCAGGGCCAACTGTACCTGACTGACAATGCCGACATCCTGACAGACAGGCCCATATATACACACCAACCTTCCACTGACGATAGTCCATATCATCCTACCAGGAGATATCACATGTAGAATGTATGAACAGCTACCCCCAATGCCAAAAGCATGGCATCAAGTAGACTACATTGATTCCCAATATGTGTCATGCATAAACTACAGAAGAAACAGATCCTGCACCTGAACAGTCAGCTGAGCCTCCCCCCCTACACAGGATGTGGAACTGTTGAATGTGTTACAGTAACATATGGCACTCCACACAAGTGTTGGTGCACAACACACCATGGGAAGTATAGTCCAGTACGCCTATGAAGTCTGATCTGCAAGGCCATGGAGCCCATCATGGTTGAAGTCATAAACCGAGCTATTGGAAGCTGACATACACACAACCTTACTAACTGTGGTCTGTTCATGTGCGGATCCTGGTTCCCAAACATGCTAGACTGTTTGCAAGGAAGACACCCAGGACATACATCACTGAACACAGCTACACATGTCTCACATACACTTTGAATAGCCCTTTATCAACATCCCAGACACATGTAGTACCCACAAAACCAACAAGCTGTGCATAAATATGTGTTGACATATGAAGGAATGTCAATGTGTCCATAGATAGATTACACAAGGTAAGGATTATGAGTTCCTTTTCAAGCTGTTGACACCTGACGACCCACATGGACCATTCCTGTAATGGCATAAAACAAAGTGTACACACATTACCATGTCCAGTCTGATGATGTTATCATCCTAAAAATACAGCAGGAGAAAAAAGCCACCCAATAAAGCAAATAGTGCACCATGCTAGTGCGTCTTTCTCTAGTATCATAGCATAGTTAGGTAGGGGTTTGAATCCTGCAAATGCTGACTGTGTGTGTGGGGGGTGTATGTGTGCAATTGTATTTGAAAGGAGTGCCCTTTTTGGAGACTGGGAAAACACACTAGAAGATATACATTCTTCTTTGGAAAGACTGATGATGTCACCATCCTAGAAATACAGCAGGAGAAGGGAAACCAACCAGTAAAGCAAATAGCGTGCCATGCTAATGCATCTCTCTCTAGTATCATAACATAGTTAGGTAGGGGTTTGAATCACTGGGAAAATGCACTAGAAGATATACATTCCTCTTCGGAAAGACAGATGATGTCACCATCCTAGAAATACAGCAGGAGAAGGGAAACCACCCAGTAAAGCAAATAGCATGCTGTACTAATGCATCTCTCTCTAGTATCATAACAGAGTTAAGTAGGGGTTGTGTATATGTGCAATTGTCTTTGAAAGGAGTGCCCTTTTTGGAGAATGGGAAAACACACTAGAACATGTACATTCCTCTTTGGAAAGACTGATGATGTCACCATCCTAGAAATACAGCAGGAGAAGGGAAACCACCCAGTAAAGCAAATAGCATGCTGTGCTAATGCATCTCTCTCTAGTATCATAACAGAGTTAAGTAGGGGTTGTGTATATGTGCAATTGTCTTTGAAAGGAGTGCCCTTTTTGGAGAATGGGAAAACACACTAGAAGATGTACATTCCTCTTTGGAAAGACTGATGATGTCACCATCCTAGAAATACAGCAGGAGAAGGGAGACCACTCAGGAAAGCAAATAGCATGCTGTGCTAAAGCATCTCTTTCTAGTTTGAATCCTGCAAACGCTGATTGTGTGTGGGGGTATGTGTATGTGTGCAATTGCCTTTAAAAGGAGTCCCTTTTTGGAGACTGGGAAAACACACTAGAAGATGTACATTCCTCTTTGGAAAGACTGATGATGTCACCATCCTAGAAATACAGCAGGAGAAGAGAAACCACCCTAATGCATCTCTCTCTAGTATCATAACATAGTTAGGTAGGGGTTTGAATCCTGCAAATGCTGACTGTGTGTGTGGGGGAAGTGTATATGTGCAATTGTCCTTAAAAGGAGCCCCCTTTTTGGAGACTGGGAAAACACACTAGAAGATGTACATTCCTCTTTGGAAAGACTGATGATGTCACCATCCTAGAAATACAGCAGGAGAAGGGAAACCACCCAGTAAAGTAAATAACGTGCTGTGCTAATGCGTCTCTCTTTAGTATCATAACATAGTTAGGTAGGGGTTTGAATCCTGCAAACGCTGACTGTGTGTGGCTTGTGTGTTTGTGTGCAATTGTCTTTGAAAGGAGTGCCCTTTTTGGTGACTGGGAAAACACACTAGAAGATGTACATTCCTCTTTGGAAAGACTGATGATGTCACCATCCTAGAAATACAGCAGGAGAAGGAAAGCCACGCAGTAAAGCAAATAGCGTGCTGCGCTAATGCGTCTCTGTAGTATCATAACATACTTAGTTAGGGGTTTGAGTCCTGCAAACGCTGACTGTGTGTGGCAATGTGGTGTGGGTTTTGCTTTTACTATGGTATGACATGTTATGATCACAACAGTAAGTGCATTGCACACATCAGGAATCTGTGTGGCAAAATATATGTGTACATGTTCCCTCAATCAGTACATAGGTGTGAAGCCTGCATACTACATGAATACATTAGTTGCCACAGGTTGTGCCACTGCTTCTCAGATCGTAGGTCACATATGTATGTATGTGACAGGGCCGTCCACTGTCGTGATCCGTGGCCAAGGTCATCTGTGCCACACACACCCATGACGGTTACTTAAGAGTAGTGTGAGTGAGGGTATGTGCCTGGGGTATATGTCACACATGTTCATACACAACAACGACTGCCAAAAATGGACAGTCGTTATAGGTGTACAACTTCCTTGTGGATATGCATCCAGGCCTCTAATGTCTCATGTGATACACCTTGGGACTCCACAATACCTATGGATGTATGGATACCAAGGGACACATGACATAACATGAGGTTGTATGTACACATTGGTACCCAACAAGCATGTTGAGGCCTACCACCTATGTGGAACTGATGGGATAGTAAGTATAGTACATGTGAATGACTATGCCATAGTCGGCTTACTGCTATACAGCATGTATCAGATGGCAGGTATCTGTCTGTATGATACCCTTGTGTAGGATATGCGTCCTATCCAGGGAATGGATTGTAGGCCAATGCATGCATTTACAGAGTTGGATGGACACATCCCTAGTGTGTTTGCATGTACCTAAGGGGGCTATATGCCAAACAGGTGTGGTCACAGGAATGGGTGGCGGTCATTACCACTGGTTAGTGTTATAGTGTAACACCGGAAGGATTCAACTGTTACTGAGTTCCCTATGACTGTGTGCCATTTGTCAGGACATCATCCAATGCTTGCTTATAGTCATGCTGTTGAGGTTGTGTATACTACCAGACCACAAATCATTGACAGATACTAACAGTATCACCCACAGCATAGTGTCAACCCATGTCATACACACATGTCTACACATGTTAGTACATAACTGTAGTAGAATGCATACTGGCCATTGGAAGATACTATGAGATGTTAACAATGTGCACAACAGGGTATGCCACATGTCACGTGTCCACTATGCACTTACATGCAGACAGTGCGCACCCCCATGTTCACAGATGTACACTTGCTAATCTGTACTGCACACATCACACACATACTGTAAACTCACTAACACATGCTGGCAACACATTACACTTCAGCCAAGTGGCACATGGGTGGACAATACATACTCAGACCTAACAGTGGTGTAAACAATGCTTCATTGACAATCAGAGCTTTGATGCATAATGTCTGCTGAGATATACCTACAAAGATGTCATTACACTTTCCTGTTGCCAACTTGCTAATATCGCTACACTGCTATAGTGTCACCCTGTGCATCAGCACCATGTTAGCGTGTTCCTCCATTAATGTTACAGATGACAGGAGGCAACACAGGTATCATCATATGCACAGGGCATTTTGTTGTTTGCCAGAGCCTGACATTGACCCATCTAATTGACATGTGTGTGTGTGTGTGTGTGTGTGTGTGTGTGTGTGTGTGTGTGTGTGTATGAGGGACAACAGTACAGCATGGGCCAATGTTGAAGTGATGTGTGTGTGTATGTGTGAGCCCTAGTTGTTTGGCTAATGTGTGTGTGTCTGCATGCACACAGCTCCAAAATGTGGCTGCCATATACAGTAGTTTGTGGGACAGCCACAGACTGTACCTGCTAGGCTGTACAGGTCACTGTCTCTGGCCACGGACACAGTACCTGTGCCTGGCAGGGGTGCTACGGACAGTATCGGGTACCAACCCTGACTGGGTACTGTCCTCAGAGGCAGAGGTAGGATGACTGGACCCGTGTCCCTGCTGGGACTGGCAAGAGCCACGTGCACGTGGTCTACTGGGATGGTCAATGGACAGGCCAGCCCCAGCATTGCTGGGGCTGGTACTGCCACTATGGGAGCGGCTGTGAACTGGGGGCCGTCCGCGACCACTGCCAGCTGTTGCTGGCATGCGTCCGCATCGACGTCGCAACCATCCAGCACGGTCCTGGGTCATGGAAGACATATTGTGGAGGGCATCTAATGTCTCCCCCCAATGTCTATCAATGACCTCGGTGTATGTCCAGATACACCGTGCACGTGGTCTACTGGGATGGTCAATGGACAGGCCAGCCCCAGCATTGCTGGGGCTGGTACTGCCACTATGGGAGCGGCTGTGAACTGGGGGCCGTCCGCGACCACTGCCAGCTGTTGCTGTTGCTGGCATGCGTCCGCATCGACGTCGCAACCATCCAGCACGGTCCTGGGTCATGGAAGACATATTGTGGAGGGCATCTAATGTCTCCCCCCAATGTCTATCAATGACCTCGGTGTATGTCCAGATGGCACCGGCAAGGTCACGGATGCTGTCATTGATAGTAGTGTAATGTGCCCTCTGCGCCCTAAGTCCCTGCCTGGTGTACCGTTCCATACGTGCCTATGCCTGCATTATAGCCCGGAACATACTGGATGTCATAAGACCTGTGAGGGCACGCCTGCCAGGGGCAATATGACCAGCGGTGGTCCCCCGAGAACCCCTGGACCTCCGCCTATGTGGTACCATTCCAGGAATATGGCTATGGCTGCTGTAAGGTGATGCAAGTGCCATGGGTACCACACTCTCCTGGTCAATGTCAACTGTATGCTGTCCCTAGCCTATGGCCATTGGTGGTGAGGGATGTATTGACAGTATGAGTGTGCGCATAGATGGGGTTGAACACTATGTACTGTCAATTGGCGGACCAACAACAGACCCTGTCAAGCCTTCCTGTGCCAAAATACATGTCTCATCATCAGCACTATCCGTGGCAGTGGCTTCAGGTTCCCTGCTGCATTCGGCCACCCCTAACTCAGTACCTGTGAGAGTAAGACAGAAAACACACTTTACGGTCTGCACATGCACACACTCACACATGCACACATGAACACACGCATACATGCACACATGAACACATGTACACATGAACACATGCACACATGAACACATGAACATTGGCACACATGCACACATGCACACATGAACACATGCACACATGAACACATGAACACATGCAGACATGCAAACATGAACACATGTACACATGTACACATGAACACTAATACACACCTCACTACAGCACACACACAGACACACCAGTAATCCAACACATACTCTATAGTGGGTGAAGGTGGGTGTCAGTATCACAAGGTAAACAGTCACCACACACGTGTCAGCAGGCAGAATATGTGTTGCACAAGACCATACAGCGCAAGTGTAGACACCCCAATTTAATGGAAGTATACATGGCTTTGATGCAACTGTGTAGTTGTTCAGTGATTGGTTACACCCTGGAACACAATGTGTATATGGACACAACATTGCTGTGCAGGTATTATCATCACTGCAATACCCTGTGCACCATCACTCACAAGTATACATGCCATGGCTGTGTGTGTTATCTGTGTGACACATAGATATCCATGTCTGAGTACAGTGTCTGTGTCCATAACAGATAATAGTGGGCACGGGTGTAGCACATGCATGCTATGTACACACACGGGATGAGTGGTGCATGTTGACGTGAAGGTATCCCAATGCTCGACATGGCCAGTGTACAGTGGTTATGGTGAGTGTGGGACATATTGCAGATATGTCGGTGCCAGACATGGCATGGCATGCTACACAACTGTAACATTAAACACCACACATACCCAATGTGTGTCAAGTGACCTATACACCCACTAGCATTCCAGGACATATATGTGACACTTTGCTTGGATGGTGACTGCTGTGCATATTGTGTATACTGGCATATGTAAGCACACACACAACATGCTATGCATATTGTGTATAGGTGCATATGTTTGCACACACACAACATTGAGGTGCAAAACAATGACTGCTATAACTACTACTGTGGTCACTGTAACTGGATGGGGTGTAGTACCCTGTGCCATCATCACCATGCATCCTGTGGTCACTCACAGCTACTAATGTGTGCAAGACCACCACCTAGCATGCTGCACCTGAACTGCAGTGCTGTGGCTACATTCACAATTACACAGACACCTTGTACATGGGTGTGTGAGTTGCCCAATAGGGAGCATTGCCTAACATGACTGTGTTATGTGTTGCAGAGTGTTGCACAGACCCATGATAGGCCTCTACCCCTGAGGTACATCATGTGTGTGTGCATGACATATGGGATACCAACATGTGACCTTACAGCGGGTGTGTGGTAATGCCAACTGTAGCATGTTTTCATCTACTGTGTATGATAAATGTGTTATGTTGTGTACAGCTGTAGCAACTATGCATATCCAAGGTGCAGTACAGTGTTGCCACAATTGTGTCTGCTGCACTGTGCATTGTATGTGATTGAGGCAGCTACTGACTTTACTGAGATGATTAATGTCTCACAGCAAACATGGACAGCATGCATTATGTGTAGGTGTGTTACGTGTACATGGCCTACACCTCACCTATGACATGCACATTTCATTACCAATATTAAAGTGTTAACACACTCACCAGCATGTATTGTCTGCCCTGCTGTCACACGAGAGGGACCTACAAGTATATGACACAGTTTGTCAGTGGCCACAACTGTGGCATTGCTAACGTGAATGTGCTAATCTACAGTGGAACAACAGTCAATAGTCACAGGTGTGGAGATACTATTCCAAATATCAGTATTGCACATGACAGGCAGCACAACTGCTAAACACACAGTACACATATCACATAAGCATATTCTGACAATACAGGTAACGGTAGTCTACAGCTAGGGCATATTACCTGCATGCTCCATGTCGTCCTGCTGGGTGGCTCCGGACCCCATGATGACACATGTGTGATGCTGTTGCTGCTGTAGGCCAGGAGCCACCATGCTTAGGAGCAGCTCCTCCACTCTGGTGAGGACGGGATGTATTGGTGACCCACCACCTGTGGCAAGTTGTTGCCTATGGATATCAGACGCACGCCGCCGGACATGTCTAATTAAATCACTGCAGTGATGGCGTACCTGCTCATATGTCCGGTTATGCATGCCTATGTCATTTACCCAGCGAACAAGATCTTGCCGCAGTGCAGTACGTTCATGCTGGTGCTGGTTGGCCCTGGAAAAAAGCAGGTTATAGTGCTGAACCAGGCTGGCCTGTATTTCCTGCTCCTCCACAGCTGCATACGCCAGATTGCGTTGATGAACCATAACACTGGAAGACAATTAAACGATATGTGTGAGCAAGTCATGTGGCACACTTAACATTATGAGGTACAGATATCACTTAACTGCCATATATAGCATCTGTCTGTCTATCAGAGGATACACACATTCAATACCACATATCAGTGCTCAGCCCACGACTGTCTGACAGTGCCTGCCACACTCCATACAACAAACCAGTATACACCAGTACTCAGCACACTGTTTGGGATACAATGCACAACCTCGCACTGGGGATATATATCAAGCTAATGCATGAAGAAATATGTCATCCAATGCAGTGAATGTAATGTACATTTACAGTATTAACAGTAATCCACCCTAGTCTTTGATGCCATACCCCTACTGAACATATGTGCATGGTTGTTAATATAGCTGGCATACTGCTGTAACAGAGTATACATGTTGCTAGGTACACACACATACCCTGTAACACACATGTGATTGCGGGCATGGTACAGGCATCATTACACACACATTAGACATACATACAACACGCAAATGTATGCCAACACAGATGAGCATTATAGTACTCTGTGCCCCTACTTACAGATACCTGTGCCTAAGGTATGTAATCTGTGCAGACTACAGGAAACGCACAAGACAGTGTTACCAGGGAATGTGAACATACACCATACTCTGGTGTTTAGGACTACAGCTTCAGGTAGTACAACAGTTCATATGTGAGCTGGATTCACCAGCAGTACCACTTACTGAGCATATATGTATTGCTTCAGCCTACAATGTGACACCACAGTCGTACACAGGGAACTATGTCACAATATATGCCATCCTACTATGTCTGCATCCCAGTAACTGACACATCTTCCTCTAGCCTCACACCTAGGACACAAACTACCATGACAGACACAACCTCACACTAAGCTATCACACCTTTAAAGACCTTGCACACAGTCAGTGTCACACTCATTCCACCTAACATAGCAGGTATTGCACTGAGTACATGTGTGTGTGTGCATTGTGTCATAGTTATGTAATACGCTATTGGCCCTGGGCCTAGAGCAGCCTAGACATATGCTACCCTGCCCTTTGACACACAATGTGATGTAATGTGATTTCACTTGCTCTCATCAAAAGGATACACAGAGGTGACTCCCAGGGCATATTACCTATCTCCATAACATTTATCAGGGGTATGTATGACATCTACTAATGAGGAGCCTTGTTTGTTAATGCTGGACGGTTTAGTCCAGAGTATGGCAACTTTGTGTATAGAAACCTGTACCTCCAGCATGTGCTGTTTAGTGCGGTGACAAGGATTAGGGCACTAGGTCATGTAGCCCGGAGGGATTGTGAGGTGTGGTCATCGTGGTTGTCCAACTGCTATGGGTGTGACATACCTCTGTATATCCGGCAGTGGTAATCTCTGGGTAGGCAGTATGCAATGCACTCTAGCTGTGGTTTTGTGAGTCAGTCTGCATAGGACATGTGTTTGAGGGCAGTATCACTCTTTGTTAGGTATGTCTGTGGCCTTTCCACTTGCAGTAGTTGTCATGTGAGGTACATACCACATGGGGCATTTTGAGGAGTAGAGGGGTACACTGACCTATATTTCCCTGGATGACACACCTTTTGTGATGACACGTACCACTTAGAGAGATTACAAGTTTAGTGTGGCACTGTGGTTATCAAAGGGGAGCCTACTGTCCACCTGTGTCCCACGTTCCCTTCTGACACCTTCAGTGTTAGGCAGGCTAACACCTATGAGGTAGTTACTGTGTAAAGTGTTTTGGAATGAGGTATGGCACTGTAGTATCAACACTGGTGTCCAGTCCATGCCTTGTTCAACAGGCACCTGTTGCAGTACATATGACCCCGTGTCTCCCTCTCTCTCTATATATATATGTATGTATATATATATATATATATATATATATATATATATATACATATCTATACGTATCTATACATATCCATATATATCCATATATATCTATATATATCTATATATCCGTATATATCTATATTTATCCATATATATCCATATATATATATATATATATATATATATATATATATATATATATATATATATATATATATATATATATATATATATATATATACACACACACACATATATATATATATATATATATATATATATATATATATATATATATATATATATATATATATATATATATATATATATATATACATCTAATCATACATTGCTGTACATATAGCTGCACATATAGGCACGTATACTGCCCACCTGTCATGGATAGGGATGTCAATTATGCAACCGTTGTGAGACATATGGTTATGTAATACTATTGCACAATGTGCAGAATGCATTCTGCTGTCCTCAGGCCGTATAGCTGTAGCAGGCCTCACTGCCTGTAGCTCAGTCCCACAGCGTTTAATCACCACATGACATATACCGGCACTTCTTGCTGTCTGCAATGCCACACACTACAACCTATATACAAATGTGCACATAGCAGCCTTCAACAACATACATATGTCCAGCCTTCACTAACAGTTGCAGTCTGTCCCTTGCCCTATGCAAGTGTGCATGTACATATAGATACGGATTGTTGTGTCAGTCAGAAGGTTGGTATATGTCTCATATCTGAAGCTGGGTTGTAGCCATTGAAATGCATGTTGTACTGAAACCTGACTGTTGCTTCTTCCAGTACACTCTTCTCAGTGTGTAGGTTTACTCACACCTCCTAATGCTAACACTGGATACACGAGAGTATGTACTTTCTTTTACAATTAGAGAATTAACTGGCATACAACAGTAGTTATTGCAATGTATTCCTATGGCTTTCCTATTTTCCCTTTAAATTCACTCATTGTAATGCATGTTATATTTCTTTCGGCACCAAGTTAATGTATATCTGCTGTGGTGTAGTAGTACTTCATGCAGACTGGTGAGTCCGAGGTCCCGGGATTGAGACTGACAAGGTTTTTTATTTTGCTGCTGAGCAGTACAAGGGCCTTGTCATGCAGAGTGACTAAGGCACTTTTAAGCAGTTGTAAGCAGGTTTGCACGGGTTTGCACGATGCTAAGCGAATCTTAGCTTAGCTTATTTTATTTTAGCAATACTAAGCCAAGCTTGGCTTAGCTTATCATATCTTAGCAATGCTAAGCTAAGCGCACACATGCGCACACTGGTGCAAACCCGCTTACTGCTGTTTACAAGTGCTTACTCCCGCTAACCCCTGCGATCATTTATTTGACAGAAAAGTAAATGGGGAGATAGGAATGTGGTGATAAAGGGTGCACAAAGAGGGGAAGACAGTAGGGAAACCAGCTTTGGATGTACAGGATGGGTGTGGAGAGGGTCCATAGCTGCCTATTTCTTTACCAGCAACAGCTATGCATATGCAATACATTTGGAGGGATATTTGAAACCTTCCACCCCTGAGAGAGGGGTGAGGACAAATAAGTGTGTTGTACTACCAATTATGAATATCAGGCACATTGCACCGTTTGTGAACTGCTACACTGTCATTAGTATGTTACTCACTTCTGAACAGTTTGTGGTTTGTTTGTGTTGACATTAGCACAGTCTGCTCAGGACAAATGGACATATTTCACTACTATGCATGCCTACCTACATGCTTGGTTGTGCCTGACTACATGGGTATATAGTACCTTTGGGTAGGGGTGCAGAAGTGCAGAGTGCATTATTTATTATCGTGTGATGTTTATCTTACTGAACATGCAGAGGTGCTGTGTACCTGTAAGTCTATGAAGGCTAGTAGTCTGTCTGAGTAGCTCCCACCTGTGGACATATCCAGATGGTAGACAGAGGTCAGCCTAGTATTCTTTGACTGTGCACCACAGCAGTCTTTTCAGCACCTGAACAATGGCATTGTCACAGGTGGTTGCTAGCAGTACATGGCTACATCCTTTGATATTTCTGTGTTGTACTTCTACATAAGAGCATGCTTGTGGGATTCATTCTACAGCTATTTGCAGAGTGTGTAACAGCAGACAAGCTGATATGCCTGTGTGTTTCTGACTCTTCCAGGCCTCAGATACTCTCACTTATATATTTGAACAGCCTCAGGGAAAGGTACATATAACAGGGATACACCTGTGATATATTTCAGACATTTTGCAGTTCAGACTTTGGGGTATTCAGAACATATGTATTACTACATCTTTTCTGACGTGCAAGCAGTGTCTACTCTCACTTATTGACATTTTTCATTAAGTGAGATTCCACACCTTTCTGCCTACTGTTAGTACATTTCACAGGGAGTCAGAGGGGCACAGCTAACATTTGTTTACAAATCAGGGTCATCACTGTAGAGCAGTCACTGTTGGGAGGTCTGGCCTGTGACCTATGCAAATATGCCAGTGTTTATCCTGCTCTGATACTGTGTTTTGGGTTTGTAAGGTGCTACTGTGACCTTAGTTCCTACTAGCATGGCTGATTCTCTTTTCACAGTCATGCCATGCAATTCCACAACACCTGCTGGTTAAGGCCCACAGAACAAGTTTGTGTTATGCCATTCCTATTTTCCCTTTAAATTCACTCTTGGTAATGCATGATATATTGCTGTCAGCACTAAGTTATTGTATATCTGCTGTGGTGTAGTGGTTCTTCATGCAGACTGGTGAGTCCAAGGTCCCGGGTTCGCAACTGACAAGGGTATTTTATTTTGCTGCCAAGCAGTACAAGGGCCTTGTCATACAGAGTGACTAAGGCACTTTTAAGCAGTTGTAAGCAGGTTTGCGTGGGTTTGCGAGATGCTTAGCTAAGCGCACACAAGCTGACACTCGCGCAACCCGCTAACTACTGCTTAAAAGTGCTTACTCCCGCTAAACCCCACGCTAATTTCTTTTAAAGAAAAGAAAACAGGGAGATAGGAAAGTGGTGAAAAGGGGGCACAAAGAGGGAAAGACAATTGGGAAACCAGCTCGGGATGTGCAGGATGGGTGTAGGGAAGGTCCATAGCTGCCCATTTCTTTACCAGCAACAGCTGTGCATATATATGAAATGTGGTGTGTAATTTGAAACCTTCCACCCCTGTGAGAGGGGTGAGGACAACAAAATATGTTGCACTGCCAATTAGACTCATCAGTTTACATGTCCAGCGGACATGTGTGCGAATTGGGCAGCTATGTATGGGTCGTAATTTTTTTGTGTGAACAGATTGCCCTTTTTTTATTTTTTTTTCAGGTGAGAGTGGAATGTGAGGTAGAGGATGTAGGTATATTTGGGGAGGAAGGTTGTGGAGGTAAACAGACAAGACAAACAAGACGCATACAGGGGTGGAGTTTGACACATGGGGTGGGTGAACACAATTGATGGGTAGGTTGTTTGGAAATTGCAAGCCCATGAGCCCACAGATGGTAACAGTGAGACTGAGATCTCCACCCATAGGCAGTCACCACTGCACCTTCACAGCTCCAAGAGTGGCTGTGCTGGAGGCTGTGCAGGATGGGCAGGCTCACCCGAGAGATGCGCCACTCTCACCTCAAGCTGGCATAGGCGATCAGTGACTGAACGCTGGATCTCCCTACACACCATAGCCCGGACCCTTCGATGGGTGACATGTGGCCCTTCTCCACCCATGCTTGCATGGGGGGACGTGCCCCATCCCCTGCAGTGCTTCCACCTGAAGGTGGCACAGGATCAATGGAGGAAGGGAGCCCGGGCTAGGCACCGGAGCTGCTGGTGCCAGGTGCACTCACCAACTGAGGAGGGACAGGTGGGTCCGCTGGGACCGGCCTTCCCATACGTTCTGTGATTAGGTGTGTTTAATTTCAACATAAACAACAGCATTCCAGATTAGTTGTAACAGCATGCAGTAATATTCCCATTAACCCAACACACCAAGGTTCCAACAGTTGAACAGCAAGCATAACACATGCATATAATGAACAACAGTGGATATTCCAACAGCATGCAGGGATGTTTGGTAGCAATAGGCCACCATGAACGTGGTGTTTGAACAGGGCACATGCATCAACATCAATGCAAATATTTATATAACAATAGAACAAATGTCCCAACAAATAATTAAGGTTACACATACCCATTGAGGTGTGGAATTGCGTGGTTTATGCACATATGGTAGTGTGTGGGAAAAAAAATCGGTTAACATCTTATAATGACCTTTTAGTCTACATTACATTCCCAGTGACTGCAAGTCTATATCCCCTACCTGTATTATTACACTTGCCACCATACATTAAGTTGCGTCATGGGTTTGGCTAGTTCAATATATGCCTGACCTATATCTGACATACTAACTGTCCAGGATGCAGATGTTACTGCTACATATTACTTGTTTGCATTTATATTTCTTTATCTACATACCTGTGATATTTTCACATGACATTTTCACTTTGATTTGTACAGAACCCTGCATTTCTTAACACACACTCACATTTCTGGTGAATAATTACATGCTACATGTGTGCCAGGTTTACTTATTCATGCCAGCCAGTAACTGACTATTGTGGACTGTATATATGTTTCACAGCTACTAGCACTTCCATCACCCACTTTATATGGAACTGAATAACTCTGGGTTGCCAGCACATTTTCAAACAGTACTGTTTGTATAATGCAAGGGTACAACAACATTTCAGACTCTGTGACACAGACACACTCTGGGTTTTAGACCTTTATTAATGACGGTGCACACTTTTCCACAGGCTCATTCCTTTATTTGTTTTAACAGTGTTTATGGCAGACATGTTCAAGACATATTATACCTTTATTAATAGATTAGAACAATCTTTTTTCAGGCTCACTCACTTATGTTATGTGCAAGTGCCTGCAGAGATATTAGTCCAGACATATGTTACCTTTCGTAATGGGTTACTACACTCTTTTTCTGCCTCTCTGACTTTTTTATCTGGCAGTACATGCAAAGGACTTAGTCAGGCAATTCTATAGCTGTTTTATTGGACTAAAACACATTCTTTTATGCTCTCAAAAAATATTTTATATAACAATACATGCAGAATAATCACTAACCTGCCTGGTGGCGCAACCTTAGCAGCCTATCAGCATAGGCTTGCTGATTCGTAACACGGTCACCTGCAGCTGTAAAGTAAATGAAGGGATATTGAAACATACCTATACGTTATACATACTCCATTATCAATTCTTACATACTGCATTCCATGGCTACATACTCAATTGTGGGGCATCCTGCATCCGACGGGCCTCCTGTATCCACTGGTTCAGGCGGTCCTGCTTTCGTCTCTTCAGGTCTGCATGGTGGTAACGGACCTGCTCACCAGTCCGGGGAATGCCTGTGGCACTGGTGAGGACACTAGCTAACCGGTTACAAGCCTCTGCCTTGTACTCCGTCCCTTGGAACTGGCCCTGCAGGAGTCTTGACTCGTGATGGTGGACAAGGAGCCAAACCATGTATTTGGACTCCTCGATGCCGCAACATTGTGCTCAGAAGTGTGAACCCTCTCCTACACCTGCCATTCTGACTGTAAATGTGTGCTACAATCAGTTATGGCGAGTATTCCTACCTATGGGGCTTAAATATGCCGCATTTCCAGCACTTTTTTGTGATTGGCCGTTTTGTAAAATTCTCGGCTGACTGCAGACCTGCTAAGTAATGGTTAAACTACCATTCATAAGTATATGTATGTTAATAGTGGCTGCTTCCCCTATGTTGTCATGGCTTAGTGGTTCTGTACTTTGATTATGATGCACAGGGTCCTGTGTTCAAACCTTTTCATTCTTTTATTTTAATAATGTCTAGACAGGCTAGGGGGTGTGGCTGCGTTTAGGCAACTTAGGTCTACATTGCTCCCCGGTGCCCTGGTTGCTGCGGTGCGCACATCCACGCAAACACATTGCGCTGGGTAAAGTGCTTTTAAAATTTGGGCAACTCTATTGCGCTGGGTAAAGCGCTATTAAACCATGGGCAACTCTGTTTAGCTGGGTAAAGTGCTATTTAACTATGGGCACCTCTGTTTAGCTGGGTAAAGCGCTATTAAACTATGGGCACCTGTGTTTAGCTGGGTAAAGCGCTATTAAACTATGGGCACCTGTGTTTCACTGGGTAAAGCGTTGCTTAACAGCAGCCTATTATATATCTGGGTCCTTTAAAAATATATATTTTGTTCACTGATACATTGGCCATGTCACTGCTTTTAATAAATTTTAATCATATATGTCAGGTATTATTTCAAATACTGATTTAAAACATAAATAAAAAGGGGAGTGGTGGGACTCGAACAATGAATGCCTCCTCTTTGTGCATATGCTCTACCATTACGCTATTGCAATTTGGTGTGATTTGCATAAACATTCTTTCTTATGCTCTTCCATGTCGGAATTGCTTACTATGGCTAAGCAATGGGCACACCCGCGCACACACGCGCAAATATGGGCAGCTATATCGTGGATTTGAAAAAAAAATGTTTACTTTTTATAACTGTGATGGGGGTTTACAGTGTCAGGGAGTGTGTTGTTGGGTGCAAGTACATTTGAGCTTACTCGCTCTTGTGTGTTGACATTTTGCTTTTACTACACTTGCAGGGGCGTGGACATTTAGACTGCACGGCAGTCGGACACGCCCCCTGCTTTCATACTCGGTCCGTGTAAGAGTTACGGTTGAGTCAGCGTGCCCTCATGAATATTCATGGCACGCTGATGTCATACCGTTCAACTGCAGTCTCCGAGTAAGACATTAAGTCTTACATGGAGGATTCATGAATCTGGGGATGGTTATTTTATAATCTACACAAAATACTACACATCACTGCAAGATCCACACTGAATTACCACTGTTTTTGTCAGACTAGAAAAGGGTATAGTCCTTAAATATTATGAGGTTTTCTGGTGGTATAAGATTATGAAATGTATTAGTTACATATGTTAATGACTGTTTGTCTAATGTTATGTGAAACAGCTGAAGGAATAAGTATTAATATTTTCTGTTTTAGCAATTCCAGGAAACAGATGAGCACTACATTATGGACTAATATTATCTACTGGCATGCATACTCCAGGCACTTTATGATTTTTCCATTTTGACTTGGAAAATGAAAGCTGTACCATATATAGTACTAAACACACTCATCATTCCACCTTTCTTTAACTAATTAACTTGTACAGCCAATACCATCATCGCCCTGAACCGATTAACTGCTTTCAATGTGAGAACCATTATCATCAGCAATAAATGTCAGCTATGTGTGAACATTGCTTCCTTGCCAAGTCTTACTATGAATACTTTTAATGAGTTAGACTTTAGAAGACTTCAGATTCATCCAGGACAGATAGCAATAAACTGTTTATTACATGTATCAGATTCAGGAGTAAGATAGGATGCATCAATCAAATTCAGGAGTAAGGTAGCATGGATCAGATTCAGGGGTAAGATAGCATATATCAGATTCAGGAGTAAAGTAGCATGCACTGGATTCAATTACAGAAAAGGTTGCTATGAGCAAACTTTCTCAGCTAAATTATATCTCAATGCATCTTAAGATGCTTGCCATTAGCATACATTTATGACTAATATGTTATTTATAATATGTACAATTATATGGCAGGAGGAAGGAATTGGTATCCGGTTAAAGGTAGGAGCAAACTGATATTAGCTTTCTTAGTTTCTAAAATAAAGTGAGAGCATGGAGGGGTAGGAGTGAAGATTCTTTGGAGTGTACAGCAGTACTTATTATAACGAAAGAGAGATGTAGGGAATTGGATATTTAAGTCATACATTCTTTTTATAGCATTTGCAGGAGACTTTGTTACACACAAATGGATTTAGTTGTTTACAGAATTCCTGTAAAGAGGAGATTGATCAGTGTTTAAATGGAAGGGATTCTCACATACAAGGAACTTTTTTTAAGACAATGTGGTCAATATTGCAAGGTTTATTCATAGAGGCAAGTTGGGAACAGGTTTTATTCTGTTATAAGATTGAATACTTTAGTTTGTGTGTTGTTTAATTAATCAGTGGGCAACAAAAGGGGACAATCTAGAGTTAGTTGCTTGCCTGTGAGAAAAGCTAAAAGTGCAGTCCATTGTTGTTTTATTACTGACCATTTTGTTTTTGCAAGCTCGTTGTAGTGATGTTCTGACTTAGGAGTAAGGATAAATAATCTGTAGATATTGTCTGCAGTGGTCTGGAGGGAGCTATTTTTTCATGGAAGTGCTAGTGATGATTGGTAAGCTATATGTGAGTTGTGTTAGCAGTACTCCTTTACTAATAGCTGCTCTATTTCCAGGTGAAAGGAAGTGGAAGAAATTTTCTGATTTAAAAAAAAAATTATCTTTTGACTTGATGGCATAGATGTGGTATTAGGCATTTAACTTTGATCTAAGAATATTCCTTTGTGCTGTTGTTTCTGAGAGTTCCTGGTTGATATGATGTGTAGTCAAGTGTTAGGGACTAGTCAACAGCTTTTGTTTGGTTCTAAAGATCATTGATTTTGGCTGCCTCTCCTTCTCATTGAGACAGGCATTCTGGGACACATTCATTTTTTTCCAAAGCATGAATGACCACAACCCTTTCTTTCCCTGATCTGGAAAAAAGAACTAGTTAGGCATTTGCTTTATACAGGCAACTGTGAGGAGAGTGTTTGGCATAGTTTCATCTCCCTCCAGTGGTTACATGAGTAAACAGGCCTCTGGAAGGTCCACCTGTGCCCTTTTAAAGGGGAGTGCATACTTCCACACATTATCACAAGGGTTACCATCTCAAACTTTGAGGTAATGCCTATGCTTCCCCCAGTCTGTGGGTTGTTTCAGGTCTTGTTTATTCTCACCTAAGTCTGAGAGCAACAAATTCCATAAAACAAAGTCTCTAAATCCCATGTCTTTCCTGTATCATTGGCAGATCTTCCCGTGCCCACACCACTAAACAAACCCAGATCATCTAGGTCATAGTGAGCGCTTTAGCACTATGTGTCACAAAGCCCGGGTCATAGTATGCCACTATATTCAAAGTGAATTATGTAGCATAACAATTCTATTATAAAACTCTTTGGCATATCTGCATATTGGTTGATGTTATACTATACTGATAGCATATCACTAGGTAACCTCTTAGAAGGGGTCATTTTGACTAGCTTAAATACCCTATTACTAAATGAAACAAGTAAATAAATAACTATTTTTAACTTCATGTGTGATGAGTTTCTGGAATAATAACAGCAAATGGGGTAGCTTTATTTTTTCCAGATGGCAATTTTTTGCATTTTGTTTGAGGAATACAGTAATTAGAATGAAGAAAAAATGCTGTAGTCAAGCAAAACAAAGACTGTCCAGACAGAGCAAGGTATGAGTGCATAAGAAAGAAAATGCAAAAAGATAGATGCTTGACTTCCCTGACATACAAACACATTCTCACCAAGGCAAAAAAAAAAAAAAAAAAAAGGTTGGGGTGTGGAGTTAGGGTTGCCTTTTTTCTCACGCCCAAAGTCAATTTTTTTTTTTTACATGATCAGAAAAACAGGGCAAATATCCATCAACAGGCAAGTACAAATGAAAGAACTTTTTTTAACAAAAAAAAAAAAATTCTCTTCATTTGAGTTGTTTATTTTGTTCTATAAACATTAGGTATATCAGATGTATATACATAATTTTATGCATATATTAATTAAAAAAAAAGAAAATATTTTTGTTTTACAATACAGGGACATTTGTCATTTTTTTTTTTTTTTTTTTTTGCACACACTGCCCAAAGAGGGACTGTCCCTCGTAAAGTGGGACAGGTGGTAACCCTATGTGGAGTATAACATAGTAAACTAGATGCAGAGCAAAATGAGAGCAATTTTCTGGGTGAGACACAGTAATTATGAACAAGAAAAATAAGAAAGTGTTGTTGTGAGCAAAATGTTCCCTCTATATGCTGATGACTTTTGTTATTCATCTGCTGCTATAAAAATTATGTGACATGCCAGCACTGTAGCAAAGAGGGAAAAAGTCCGAAATACATTCCAGGTGATCTAGCAGATTTTGTGCTTGTGGAGCTGCTGTGGAGGGATGGGTGCGCCTTTTCCAAAGAGGAGGGCATTTGTCTAGGTATTCCTTGCAGAGGACCATGGTGCTTATGGGGTAGTTGCCCTTAGAAGTACCAGGCAAACACAGGAGAAGGGGGATTCAATAGATAGGTCATAGATTGAATAATCCCTAGTAGAATTAGTCAACAGGATGGACCACCCCCTCACTCAGGACATGCTTAGTTCCCATTCCAACCTCAGCATTAGAACAGAGATTGTCTCTGGATTGTAGGAAAGTGATCAATGCAGCCATGGACAAGGTCATGGTGCTAAACTGGAATGAACGAGTGAAGCAGAAGGGGAACCAAAAATAATAATAATGTTGTTTGACAGGTTTACAATCTATTCTGTTCTTCACCTCAGAGTCAATCACTTGTGAGGAAACATGACCTTACAACATAGGATCTAGAATATACAAGGTAGATGACCTACTCAAGTCAGCTAGAACACCAGAACATGGTGGTATTATTTTAATGTCCACAAAACTTTCAGGAAAGAGTTAGGGATATGAATTTTATATTTTCTGTGTTTAGCTAAAGTTGGCAACATGCACATCTCATTCCATTTAATGGCAGTAGTCTCTTCACATCAGCAAAACTGAGGCTCCCACATTGCTACCTCATTATAAACTGATAACTTTGCCACCTTTGAAAGAAAAAAAAAAATATTGCCATGGAGAGGATGGGAAGTAAAATGGCATGCTGGATAATTTCATTATTTTTAAATAATTTTATAGTAATCATTTCATTACAACTTTGTTTCTTAAGGATGGGAACTCTATTTAGACATTATATGAAATAAAAAAAAAATACCACAGACACATGAAAATCAAGATATCAAGGCAACTGCATTTCTGCAGTTGTACATAAATGCTACTAGCAAGGTAACTGCATTTCTGCAGTTGTCCATAGATGCTGCTAAGGTATGACTTCATCTGGTGTTAATGGGTTAAGTAACATGACAGAGGAAAACAACTTACCTCTGTTCTTTAACCCCCTCCTGATCTACCACCCCACCTTTATTTTTTTCATCCCTAGCCTTCTCTCTGTCAGTTTCACTCTTGGCAGCCAGCTGAGTTACATTTACTTCAGTACATTGCTGCTGCCTTTTGTGTATCAATACGAAATCATTCTCTGTACTTCTGCCTACTCTCTGAGTTCTTCAAATCTTTTTTCTATTTATAGCCCTCAGAGTCTGTCTTGATCCTTATTTATTTTGCAACATATTTGTAAAAATATTTATATCTCTTTGACTCCCCATGACATTTCCTTTTCATTTCTTATTACATATGAAATAGTAAACTTTGCTAATTTCATCAGTGTATCTCTTCATCTCTTTGTCTCTTCTATTACTTTCTCACATGCGATTCCATATTCCAATAAGGCTGTTGCTACTTCCCCAAGAAATTCATGGGGATCACCTTCTGCCTTTTTCTTTCATCTTATGCATTTCACCATCCTTTACAGTGCCTTCCTATATTCTGTTTGTTTGGCCATCTTAACTTCACTCATGTTTTAAGCTGTGACTAACTCCTCACCAAACTGATGAAATCCACCATTTTATAGTCCCTAAACTTTTCCGTATGACGTTTTCTTTCCTTGTCTTAGGAACATGGAAGAGTCACACAATAATGATGAAATAAGATGTAAAAGTAAAGCACAAATTAATCCATATCATGATTACTGTTTCCTAGTGATTCCCTGCTCCTTTTATATTGTTTGGCATCATATGTACTGGTTATCTTTCCTAGTTTGATCCTGTCTCATCTGTTTCCGTCATCGTTTGCTTCTTTCTCATTCCAGATGCATCTGAGTTGGACCTTAGTATGCTAAGGTAGCCACTTATTGTGATACAGTGTCCATTAATCCATCTAATACTTCCAGACACATTTTTTGTTTTGCCCCTCTTCCCCATCTGGTACAACATGCCCACCAACCAGGGATATCCAAACCCAGCTCAAGTTTCAAGTTCTAGTATTATAATTTGATGGTATTTTTACCTTATTACCATCTCCATCCTTTTCTCTTATGTACTTATCATCCACATGCAATGTCATATCCTCCATGCAGACATTCTTTCCAAATATATCGATTATGTGATAAGCATCCCCATTAGCATTAATATGACCTCATACCTTTTCAGAAGCACAACCTATAATTCACTCAGTTTTCTCCAGGTGACAGGCAATTGCAAGCCATGCAGTAAAGAATAAGTTGGAACTGATAAGAAGATAATAAACACGGATAATTACCTTTCAACCTATTAGTGTAAAAAATCTGAACAACGCCAAAAATAATGGGCTCAAAGGCCCTGAAATAGGGCAATATTTTAGAACTTGCTCTTATAAACTTGCAAAGAAGGAAATGAAGACTGAAACTCAAGTGCTTGTCATAATTTAATGACTTCAATCATCAATTATTTGTCATAAAAACGCTAATTTTCTGAGTAACACACCCAAAATATGAGGCAAAAATCTGGACAATATGGAAAAATATAGACAATTGAGCAGTATACTGATTTATACATTGCATTATATGTTTGAGTTCCAGAAAAGTCATGCACCAGAATTCAATAAATTCCTCGCAGGCTTCACTCAGAGACTATGTGGAGTGCACCTGCTACTACGATGGTGCTCACTAAGCAGCATTGTGCAATGCACATTGAGATGCTGCATGTCTAAGCAAGTTTTCACAGCTTGCTGCATTGTTGCTGACTGAGAAACCTTGCAAGCAAATGCGGATAGTAATCCCATGTAAGTCAAAGCACCAACAGTCCAAAGATTTGGTCAAAATGCCACAAAAAAACACCAGTGCTACAGCACTGATTCTGTACAACATTTCTCCACAAAGGCCAACATAATGCAAGGATATGAAAACAGAAATAGGGACATAAAACGTTGCATAGACATATTAAAATGAAACAGAAACATACATAATGGGGGGACATTGGCCAATAAAGTATATACAGATATGCAATATTGCACGTCCACACCTAGAAAGTTGATAGAATAAATAGGTTGTACATTAGCATGAACTGTCTGACTAGCATATATTTATATATATATATATATATATATATATATATATATATATATATATATATATATATATATATATATATATATACATATACCCGGATTCAAACTCAGTACTATCTGGCCCCAAAAAGAAATGGATCAAATTATTAATAGGTGGTGCCTTAGAGTCAGTTAAGTAGCACATGTATTTTATGCAATCAATAGTAACTGTCACAGTTTAACAAGGATTTCCCTTTGTACTGTCCTGTACTTGCTCCCCATATCACCACTGTCACTGTCCTATCTTCCCCATTTCTTTTTTATAAATCATTATCACATGTGCATTATGCACCATTGCTAAGCAATGGTGAATGACACCTGTATATAAATGTATGCCAATGTATCGTAGACACCTGCAAAAGTACTACATACACCTGCAATAGAACCCAGTTCCATGTGGTCCAATGAACAAGGAATATATTAAAGCATTAACATGTGCTGCAACAGAGTCAGTTTTGAAGTAAATGTATTTCATACAATCAATCCTGTCACAGTTTAGCAGGGAATTCCTCTTGTTCTTCTCCCTGTTTGCTCCCCATGTCACCACTTTCCTGTGTTCCCCATTTAAATCCATTAAAACATTATTGCTCAATGGTGGACATCATGCAACAACATGCAGAATGTTGATGCAAAAGCAGTTAAATGTATTAGATACAGCTGTGTTTGGAACCAACACCATCTAGCCTCAAAAAGGAACATATCACTGCATTAAGTGCATTAATACCTGCTGCCACAAAGTCAGTTAAGTAGCAGCTGTATGCAACAACAATTAAGTCTGCCAGTTGCTATTCAGTTTCTAAAATACATCTGCTATTCAACTGAGTCTATGGCACCACCTTTTAATGCTTTGTCCCACTCCTTTTTGGGGACAGATGGTACTGGATTCCAATACAGTGTGAAAAGTAGCAGACTCCAAATCTGACTACCAACTAGTTGCAAGTGGTGTCCCACAGGGATCAGTCCTAGGTCCTCTCCTGTTAGGCATCTACTTCTCTGAAGTTCAAGCTAACACAAAGGGACTCTGGCTGAGCATGTTCGCAGATGATTGCAAACTGGGAGCCATTATTGATTCTCCAACTGATGTAGACATTCTACAAAAAGGCCTTACTGACACCAAGGACTGGTGCCAAAACCATGGCCTTAATCTCAATGCCAAAAAGTGCATTGTCATTCCCTTTGGGAAAAATTCGGTGCCCATGGACTAAAACATATGCGGTAGTCCACTAAACACCGAAGGTGTGATAAGAGACCTGGGGACACAAACATATTGCCACTGTAGTCAGAAAGTCCTTCTATGTGGCACATCTTATTACAAAAGGTTTCTCATCCAAGAAGGAAGAGGTCATAATCCCTCTCTACTCATCTCTCATTAGACCTATTATAGAATACAACACCCCATTTGGTATGTACCACACTAGACACCTACAACAACTGGAAATGCCACAAAAATACCTCACTAAGAGGATCTTAGGTCTTAGATACATGGCCTACATGGACAGACTCAAAAAACTCCAGCTATACTCTGTCTCTTATCACCTACTTAGAGGCGATCTCTGCTAAACCTACAAAGCCATGTATGACCCATAGCTGCTAGATATGCTACACCTAAAGAAATCCCAATCCCTCCGTGCCACTTGCTCCAGGGACTTAAACCTCATTACCACAATAAATAGAACATGCTGGAAGGACAGTTTCCTAAACCAGAGACTTCCCATAGTCTGGAACAAACTTCCCATTCACGTCAAGCAGAGCACTTCACTGGCCCTCTTTAAGAGAAATCTTGATGAGTGGATGGGCAATAGGAAGTTCACCCTGGGGATCACTTCAGTGGCCTTGCTTGACAGGGGGACTGGGAACTAACCATACATAGCATGATGCCAAGGAATCTTCTTGGTCTAGGCTTATATAGGCTTCAGGGCCATTAGCCTAGTACACACCTATAAACCTATGAACCTAATACAGGGGTATGTAACACTTTCAAATACATTTATGTTTACTCTGCTTAACATCACTAAAACATAGTGCTTGAAGGTGTGCAATGCCAAGCACCATGTCTGTGCGGTGGTAAGCATCACACAACACTTTCAAACACTGTGTGCATTCCCAGTAAATGTGATAACTGCAGTTGGTGGGGACAGTGGTGCAGTGGTTAACATTGCACAAGAAGGTCTCGGTTCGATTCTTTCTTCCGGCTCGATTTCTGCTGGGGGAGTTTGCATGTTCACCTGTGTTGTAAGGGTTGTGTCCTCGTTTCCTCTGTTTCCCTCCCCCACCCACATTCCAAAGACATCACCCAGATTTCTCCCCCCTCCACTCAGAAAAACAGGCTCTGTGGAACCTAGTCGGACATTCCCGGTCAACAAATGTTAAATAAATAAATAATAAATAAGTCTTGATCCATAATAGGTATGGCAGGTGTGTATGGTGAGGTATTGACAGTCTGTGCTCAAAGAAGGGGTGTCCAGGAGTCCAAAGTGTTTCTTGGACTCCTAGTGAAGGAACATGAGTCCAGGCTATTGCAGAGGGACTATTCAAACTCAGGTCAGAGGCATGGGATAGTCTTGCCCAGGCTATGACCAGTGCTACCAGTATCATCACACTGCTGAGCAATGCAGACAGCACTAAATTACCTCCAGAGGAGGAAGAGGGATACCCTTGAACATTGGATCAAGGAATGTAGGAATGGGGACACACCACAGATATGTAAGTATCACTTACAGAGAGTACTTGTAAGGCTTAAAAGCTTAGTATAGGCAGGACTGGTATTCATAATGTTATTCTGTTCTGTTGTGTTTTTTCTAAAGCTGTCACAGAGAGAGAACTGAATGTGCAAACACATGGGGCTAGATAGACCCAGATGAGAGAAGCATGTGGTATGTATGCATCAGAACAGTACTGTTATTGTAGCATTAAAAGTTAAATACATAATTTTTGGTATTTTGTACAGTTGTATTAAATTGACTATGCATATCTCAACTGTAAAAGCAAGTATTCATGCATTAGTCTGTAGCACAAAGCAACAGTTCCATATTCTAAAATAAAAGTGAGCATGCATCTCTCAACTGTAAAGGAAAACTATGCATGCATTATTCTGTAAGCCAAAACAACAGTATAGTATTAGAGAGTAGTCAGATATTGTGGGTTCAGGAACCACACTTCCCAACTATACAGTACTGTTAAGTTTTCATCAATACTGTAATGTAACTTCAGACCTCTATAACAGTGGCACAAATGGCCTGCTGTAAACTTTAATCAATATAACTGGAACATGCAAATGTACAATATATGCACAAATAAAAGGATTGCTTGCTGCAAACTGTAGTATAGTGTGTATATGTTATGAGGTGGGTAATTTTAAAAGTAAAAGGTAGCAGAATAGAGTCAAATAATTGTATCAATGCATTGTATGTCACATATGAAGTTACTAATGTTCTCTCTTTTTTTCCTCTCACCTCAACCCTTATCTTCTCTTTTTCCCCCACAGCACAATGGGGTAGGCCAGCCCCACAGGTCCTACTGCTCCCTCTCCACTGGCTACAGCATGTCTGGCATGCAACCTGGCAGCACCCTATCTGCTGCCCCTGCACTACCTGGCCCTTCAGGTAGTTCTGCCCTGCAGGATGGGCCACTGGTTCCCTCTGGGAGCAGTGGTGATGCTGGTGGTGGTGGTGGTGATTTTATCACCTGTGCCAAACTGCCAGGGTTGGTGCGTAAGATTGTGCAACGCAATATTGGTGCATGCCTATGCTGGATTGAACACCAGCTCTCCATCATTGTACAGAATACTAGGAGGAGATGCAGACATCAGGCACTGCAGCTACTGCCACAGTGAGGTGACAGAGATGACAGTTTAGTGGGTGAGGGTTCCTGTCTCTCTTCTTTCAGTTTGTTTTTCCCCCTGCTTGCTCCCCATTTCAGCACTTTCCTGTCTTAACCATTTCTTTTCTTTAAAGACTAATTGCGCCCACCAACATGATGCAATGGTGAATGGCAAGAAAATATGTAAATGTATTTAAAAGTATCACAGACACTTGTAAAAGTATGACCTATACCAGTATTTGAAACCAGTAACACCTGCCTCCAACAACAATCCTCGAACACCTGCTGCCAGAGTCAGTTAATTAGCAAGTATATTTTAGAGATTCAATACAATCTATTAGACTTTAGCAATGTGGCTCGAGTTTGTGCACTGCTTAACTAACCTCAGTTCCGAGTTGTCATGCTATATATATATATATATATATATATATATATATATATATATATATACTTTATTACGAATACATCTTTATCTAATACTTTTAACTGCTTTTTGCATAACTGTTGCTATGTGTTGGTATGTGATATGCAACATCATGCAATAAATAAGGCTTTAAAGAAAAGACATGGGGAAGATAGGACAGTGGTGAATTGGGGAGCAAGCGGGAGGGAGAACAAAGTGAAAGGAGGGCAGAAATGTGCAGAACTGAGGAAGAAAAGAACCATAGCTACCATTTCTTTAGCAGTAAAAAATTATTATATGTGCAGAATATTAGCTGACTTTAGACTGTCACCTCCAGAGAGAGGGATGACCACTACACAGTCATGTTGTGTAGCCAAATGGACTGAATCAAGTGTGTCAAGAAGATACATGTTCAAAATGGAGAGCTATGTATGGGACAAATGTTTTATTGTTGAGATAAGTTCCCATTTTTTATTTATTTTTTTGATAGCGAGAGAGGAATGTCGGGGAAGGGATGTAGGTATGTCTGGTTCAGGTATGTTGGGTAGGTGAGGAAGCAATCACAGATAAGACGAGACATAGGGACAGTGAAGGGCACAAAATGTTGGTGAACACCATGGTTGGGGTGAGGGTGGGGAATTGAGAACCCATCGCCGTCAAGCTGTGTTACAGTGAGAATTGAGTTCTCACTTGCTTGACTCTCATCACTGTCACCTCACTGTGCCATGGGCTGCAGTGCCTGACATCTGCATCTACTTCTCTTGTTATTAAGTATAATGATGGAAAGCAATGCCTCCATCTGGTGTAGGCATACACCAACAGTGTGGCACACAATCCTACACACCAACTCTGGCAGTTTGTCACAGGTGATAAAATCATCACCTCCACCACTGCTCCTAGAGGGAACCATGGGCCTATCTTGTGGGACATAACTGCCTGAGGGGCCAGGTAGTACAAGGGCAGCTGAGGGGGTCCTGCCAGGTTGCGTCCCAGACCTGCTGGGCCTCAGTGCAGTAGAAGGTGGAGTGGGGGGGGGCAGGAGAATCCTGTGGGCCAGGCCTACCCCACTGTGCTTTGGAAAAAAAGAAAAGATAAGGGTTGGGGTGAGAGAAAAAAAAAAGGATATCAGTAGCTTCATATGTGACATACACTGCATTGATACAATTATTTGACTCTATTCTGTTAACTTTATTTTTAAGACTACCAACTCCTAACTAATATCCTTTTCACTTTTAAGACTACCCAGCTCATAACAGATGCCCACTGTACTACATATTGCAGCAAGCAATCCTTGATGTGTGCATATATTGCACATATGTGTGGTTCAATTATACAAATTACAGTTTACAGCAGGACATTTGTGTCACTTGTATACAGGCTTAAATTTGCCTTAAAATATTCATGGCAAATTAGCAGTATTTTATAGTTGCAAAGTGTGGTATGTAAACCCATGACCTCTGACAACTGTCTAATACTGTACTGTTGTTTGGGCCTACAGTCTAATGCATGCATAGTTTCCTTTTACAGTTGAGAGATGCCTGCTTACTTTGATATTGTAATATTGAACTGTTGGTTTGTGCTACACAGTAATGCATGCATACTTGCTTTTACAGTTGAGATATGCATGCTCACTTTGATACAGCTGTACAAGATACCAAAATAAAAACACTGCCCTAAACTTTTAATGCTACAGTAACAGTACTGTTTTGCATACATACCACATGCTTCTCTCATCTGGGCAAATCTAACCCCATGGGATCTCACATTCAGTTCTTTCCCTGTGGAAAAAACAGAACAGAATGCCATTATGAATACCAGTCCTGACTATATTCAGCTTTTAACTCTTACAGGTAGTGTCTATAACTGATACTTACACATCTGTGAGGTGTCCCCAGTCCAACATTCCTCAATCCAATAATCAAGGGTATCCCTCTTCCTCCACTGGAGGTCATTTTAGTGGTGTCTACATTGCCAACCAATGCAGGGGATACCAGAAGCACTGGTCCAGCCCAGTCAAGACTATCCCATGCCTCTGACTTGTATTCTGAGCCAGAATAGATCCTCTGCAATAAACTGGA
The DNA here is from genome assembly GCF_019279795.1 of Protopterus annectens. Lineage (NCBI taxonomy): Eukaryota > Metazoa > Chordata > Ceratodontiformes > Protopteridae > Protopterus > Protopterus annectens. The sequence goes on from NC_056726.1 coordinate 739,214,448, forward strand.
AACATGTTCCTTCGCTTGGAGTCCAGCAAACACTTTGGATTCCTGGACACCCTATTGTTGAGCATGGAATCTCACTCCCTCTCCATGAATGCCTGCCATGTCTACCACAGATCAAGACCAAAGTAGAATGATGGTTTCTCACCAACTGCAGTTATTGCACTTACAGGGAGTGCACACACTGTTTGCAAATGTTGTGCAATGCTTACCATGCTTGGCAGTGCGTAATGGTAAGCAGAGTGCAACATTGGAAAGCAATGTACTTTCATAGTTATTGAATGATTAGGCCTTTGTGTATGTCTTTTAGGCAAAAGTGAAAGCCATGCCAGCCCACATAGATTCATAGATTATAGATTCATAGATTAATACTAGGCTAACTGTCCCTGTGAGCCATTTTAAGCCTAGCCAATTATCCGCTGTGAGATTCAAACCCTGTACCTTGTGTTTGTAAGGCAAACACCACTGATAGGAATATAGTACACAGTATAGTTTCTATTTGTGGCTGTCTGTTTCCTGAGTGGTTCGGGTTCTCTGGTTCCAGTGTTTGCACTATATGGCGCATCACATAAACAGTGGCAAAAACAAAAAAGAAGAAAGAAAGAAATTTAAATGTAGAAAACTATCGAAAGGGAAAGAAAATGCTGTGCTGTCATACAGTCCTAAGATCTGAATATCACAGCATGACCTGTCACCATATGCTTGGGATGGAAAATCCTGTAAAAGAAAAATTAGAAAATAATTATACACATTGCATTTTCTTACTTCACCCGTTCGATTCTCAGTTAGAGCGTCTTCTGTGTGGCGACATGTGGGAATGGGCGTTCCTTCATTGAAGGTTGTGTGTTAGGCCCGGCAAGCCAGCACGTAAAAATCTACTGCCAATCATTAGCGGACCGGAGTTCCGCTGTGCTGACCCCTAACCGGGAAAAGCTGAAAAACACAACAACAACAACCCTCTTACTATAAAGTTGTGACATTTTATGCTGTTAACTGTCAAACTTTCCAAGGCCAATATAAGTTAAACATACAATGACCAGTTAAACACCACAATGTAAATATATTAAGCAGTAAGTTAGGTATGCACCATGAGCACTGACACAGATTTTGTATCCCTGAATCAGAAAGGTAGAAAGGTAGAATACAGGGATATGGTGCAGTTATCATCACTTGCACAGGGTGTTGGGGGGGGGCAGGATGCCTAGGCTGACACAAAAGGTTGGTGAGTGTGTATGTGTGAGTAACAAGGAGAGAAGGCAGACATTTGGACAAAACAACAAATGGGTGGTGAGACAAAATGAGTAACTATCATGTGTGTGTCTGTAGGGGTCCTCCAGGTGAAATTAGTGTGCGAGTGCATGCATGAACACAGCCAAGCTGAGTGCTAGCTGTACAGGATGGTGTGTTGAACAGGTGTGGGCTGTACATGGTAGAGGTGGAAGTTCATTGTTGTCATCCCCCAGCTATGAGAACTGACTCTGTCAGGAGTTACACTGGCATGTTGATGCCCAGGACCATGCTCAGATGAAGTACTACTACCTGAATGTGACTGCTGTCTGCTGGATGAACTCCCTTCACAGGAATACCCAGGACCATGAACTGTCTCATTTGTGTGTGGACAGCACACTTGTTAATGAAGGAGTAGAAATACTGCCACTATGGGAGAGTGATCAAGCATGTTCAAATTGGCTGATAGCAAATGATGTGGCTAACCTACACCCATGAGGATACCGTTCCTCTCCCAGCAGATGTTCCATCAGACACGGCTCATTCCATGACAAACACCCCGCAGTCCATCACTGACACCCCTCATTCCAACATGTCATTCATCTGTTCCAGTGAATCAGCAACACAGTGGAGGCAGTCATGCATGTCAGACTGTGCCACATCCATAACCTTGAGTATATGTCTGGAGTACCTATGGGAATGTGCTTGTGCCTCCACGGTGGCCCAAAAGATATGTTGAGTGGCATGGGAAGTGACACCTGCACCAGGTAGAGAAAGGACAGCTGGCCCCTCCTGAGCACCCATATAAATCCTCCTGCATGGCACCTCACCCACACTTTGGCTATGGCCAGAGTCAACAGGCACTGAAGACACAGTAGACACACTTCCCTGATCATTGTCCTCAGTCTCCACCTGTCCAATATCTGTGGGCTCACTGAACTGGGTAGGCATAGGCCAACTGTCTGTGTCCATTGAAAATGCAGGGTATAGCTGTATGTCAACCTCTGTGTTAGATAGAACCTCTGGTCACCCCCAAATCCTCAGGTGGCCATCATCATCAGTGTCTGCTGATTGACATCAGGTGGCATGTGTCCCACAGTTCCACTGTCAAAAATCACATGTGATAAAAAACAAGAAACACAGGAATGCATTAATACCAGCACTACTATAGTGCAATATATGCTAATAAAGTAACACTGCTGCCACTATGACAGACACTCCAGCAATCCGCACAACACACCTGAGATAAAAATCACACACTACAACATTTGCTTAAATTGATAAGCAGTACTGACATAAAATATTTGGCCTAGAAACTACAGAAGGTAAGCTTTCCTGGAGTCCTGATGGTCCTGAAATAAGTTAAGCAAGAGGTAAGGGCAACAACATCACAATCAACAGTAACACAGGGGGTAATACATTTGTCCCTTTATAGCTGCAGTAAACAGTCATTTAAACAAGAACTTGGCTGACAACTCCAAACTAAGCTTATAACTGTAGCAGTCTTCAATACCCCCAAAACAAATAAATACATGTGACACAGAATTAACTTATTCATTTAAATTTTTTAACTTTACTACAGTATTCAACTGTTCAGATAACAAGACCTACAGTGATGGCCAGTGCCATCGGACTGCAGGGCTGCAGCCCCTCCCACCCCAGCTGTGAAAAGAAAGAAAAAGAAAACAACATTTTAAAAAAAAAATATTTAATTTAGTATACTATTCGGTATACTGGCTGCTTAGCTGTGAGTCTGACTGACTCACTTTTAAAGTCCCGGAACTCGAACTGAGTATGCTCGGTGAGTTCTAGGTTTAAAAAAAAAATAGTTTCTGTAAATCTGGACTGTTGTAAAAGCAGTCCAGATTAAGAAGGGAATGCCCCCCCCCCCCCCTGTACAGATGCCCAGACTATGGAGATTGTAACCACAATAAAGTGGAAGGGAATCAGACTGTCACATCCACAGTCACATACGTGACATGGATGGCTGGATGGCTATTAATGGGTTCTCGCTCTCTTCCTGCACTTTGTGAACTGGGAAAAAAGAGAGCGAGAAGCAGTCAGCACTCAGCAGCAGTACTGTGGTTTGTATGGAGACTAGTTTGTTTGATTGGACAGTGACTGAGCCTGACAGCAAAGCAGTACACCTTGTTTGACCTGCCTGTGGTGTTGGATTACTAGAAAGAAGAAAGAGGTGAGTGCTTCAACTGAAAAGGATGGAGGAAATAATTTAGATGTTTCTTTCGTTATAGCAGTTTTTGACATCAGGTTCATGTTGAGATTCTGATGACTGCAAAAGTGATCCTCAGAACAGAAAGACTAAAAATGCTGCTATTGGTAGTATGTATTAACTCTGAGGCAATGAAGCTTTAGCATATCCCCCTCCCTAAGTTAAATATACATCATTGTTTGTATATATAATTAGCAGGATTGATTGTGCAGACATAGCCAAAGATGTTGGGGGCACTAGAAGCCAGTAAGAATGAGTGTGGGGAAACAAACACATATTTGAAGACATGCAGGGTGCTAAGACCCTTGCAAAATGTTTTAATGACATTGCCATCAGCTGTGGGATTCACTGCATTATTTTTGTGATCTCATTTTATTTTTCATAATTGCGGGAGTACTAATTAATGGTCTCACACTCCTGATAGGGGACTTTTCATATAGTTATTCACAAGTTCAGTTATTTTGTCATCTTGTTTTACCTTAAGAGGTCTAGGCTTCTTCTTATTTTTACTATTGTAATGCAGGGCAATATGGTATCTGTCTTTGTAAATTATTTAGTCTTTTCCACAGTAACACATTAACTTGTTATTGGATTCTGGGGTCTGACAAAGAAAAAGACTTCTATTTTATTTGCTGTTTGTTTTTTCGTTTTTCCTTTTGATTAAGTATTCCAATATTTTCTATAAATTGCATTTTCTTGTGCATTTGCATAACTTCTTTGTAAAATGGATTACTATTTACATTTCCTAGGTCTCCAGAGTACTGTGTTATTTTTGTTAATACTTTTATTTTTCATAGTACTTCATTATGTTCACTTCACTACCATTATATCTCTGGCAATATCTGACTTATCTTGGGATTACTTTTTAAAACATATGCCATGGCAAGAATGGACCTCGCTGCAAAAAATGGGCATAGTTAAAGTTCATCGTACCAGGACTGTTGTATTTTTGATGATTGCCAGCAGTGCTCTTGTCCGCAGCTACAACTTCTTCAGGTCACCTGTGTCCGTAGTTAGCATGGTCTTGCCTGTATTTTTGGCACCATATTTAAATATGCTTGGAAATTATTTTCATTATCCGACTTCTTCATAGAATTACTGAAACTATTTTAATCTCCTGATTTTACATAACTTAAGGTTATACTTATCATGTCTCAGTATTTTATAGTTTTATGTCTCTCGGTATGCATTTCTAATTAATAACATTAATAATAACATTGGAAGGGCTACTGGGGTGGGTTAGCACACAAAGGAATAGGTGAACTATGTGAATGAAAGCATGCAGGATAGCCATTCTCAAGACAGTCAGACACGAGGAAACAGTTGCGACTATTGCTTCAACCACAGGTAAGTCATACACACACACACACACACATATATATATATATATATATATATATATATATATATATATATATATATATATATGTATGTATGTATATGAAAAAACCCAAATACTTGATTTGAGGGCATGGGCAGATAGAAGGGGTTGAGGAGCACATGCATTCGTTCAAGGCTGACTAGGGCCTAGTGTGGCTTGGTACTATGACACAAGTGGTGAACGGCTGCTGATTAATACCATAATGGTAAACACAGTTTTAAGCACATATTTATATTGAGTTATTGTACTGTGAGTTTTCTGGTGGGCTACAGCTTTACTGTATGTTTCTCATGGTAATTTATAGTCCCTGTTTTTATATCACAATTTGCTTTGACATGGATTTTATGGGGGGTAATGGTGGGAGTTAATTGACGGTACAAGAGTCGTGATTAGTGAGTGTTTTTTTTCTTATTTACTGTGATCATGAAGAAGACAAATTGTTAAGCAGCAGGTTTAGGTGTTGTTGCAGAGGCTAAGAATTTGCATATGAATTGGAAGTAACATTATTATTTATTTATTGTTTCTAGAGTACTACTTTTTTTGATAGTAGGAATGGCAGCCTTAGATGCTGGTGTGGAGAAGCTTAACTGTTAAGCAGGCCTTGTTGAGTTAGGGGCACACTAGAAAAAGCATTTTAGTATTGGTGGGGGTTGAGGTTAAAAAAAAAGATTGTTGATCATCCTTAGTCAGAAGACAGCAGTCAATGCAGGGCTGAATTTGTACCTGTGAGAGCACCAACAATTCTGTTCAGATGGTATTGGCATCATTTTCAGTTTTGGACCTGGGCAATGTTTTTCATTTTGTTTTCTTTAATGTGATATTATCACTATGTCTCTATCTGTGCTTTGGCTCTGAATGTTAATGCTTGCGTAATCTAGTGGGCTACAAAGTATGCAGTGTAAACTGTCATGTTGTAATTTTGCACTGAAAGGAGGCATGTCTGCTGCTGCTGCAGCATAACAGAAATAATTTTAACCGTTGTTGGAATGCTAGTAGTAGCTGAAGGTGCAAGTTACCTACAACAGTGTTTTTGGCATGCTTTAGGTTGTACAGGTAGTCAGCACACGTGCAGAAGGGGATAATGTAAATGCACAGATGCAGACCTGCTGCCATGGGTTCTGTGGAGGCTATTCAATCAAAGCCAAGTTAAAACCCTCAAGCAAATCTTGTAATAACCTATTATCAGTAAAGGGAAGGAAGACCTTGTTACAGGACATATCACATAAAGAAATCCATTTTGACTGACTGGCTGGTCTATTTGTTACAGTACAATTTGACAAGTATAAGGTCTCCCTAGTTGGGCTGGTTCCCAAGAAAAAATAGTGGAGTTCCATCTGATTTATCTCCTATCTTATTCTGACAGGGAATTAAACAATCAATCAACAGACAAGGAAGAGATCATGTTGAAGTATGTATCACTTGATGACTTGATAGCCATACTGAGGGCCAGGGCTCAAGAGTTTACATGCATAGCCAAACTGGATATTGAGTTGTTACAAGGATATAAGTATTAGTATTTGCTGGAAATGTAATTGAGGAACAAGGTTTACTTTGACAAAGTCATGCCAAAGGGAGGGGCAGTGGCATGTGCTACCTCTGAGAATTTAGTACTGCACTAGACTAAATCTGTTTGGCACAATAAGATCAGTGTTTTACAGTGCATGCTTGAATGATTTCTGAATTATAAAAACACCCAGAGTGTGTGTGCCACAATTCATGTAATAGGCAGTGACAAACTAAGGTTGCAACCTTTTTAGATTTACAGAAACATAAAGGAACCTACATGATATGGCTTCTGCATGATCATTTTTTTCCTGCTGAAGAGCAAGGCTGAGGTGATGAGGATGGAGAAAAGCAAGGGGTGGAGAGATCGTGCATCTTTTATGTGTGATCACATTTGCTTGTTGAACAGTTGCTCCTGGCCACATGTTTAGCAGAACATTTGGTAGATTCCACCAGGGAAGCAAGCAAAAACACCATAGAGTCAGGATCATGGAGGAGCTGAGGGAAGACCTAGACATCTGGCAAAAGTTTTTAAGGGGTTTCAATGGCATCTTTTAGGGGACTGGGTCAGTCATACGGAACTCCATTTATATGTGACCTGAACTAGGGTGAGAATTACATGTCTATTGTGAAATGAATAATTCATGTGGCTTATTAAAATACAGTTGCTGATTCTTTACTGTCAAAACTACTATTTTGAAAAAATAAATTAAAACCGATTTTGAAACATTTAAAATGTTATTTAATAGCTGAGTTTTTTTAACCCTGATGTATGTAGACATGTTCCACTGTTGTTACTTTATACTCCCACACAGCCCCAACAGACCATTTTTTACACAAATTATGTACTAGCTTAATATGACCTTCCTGGGCTGTGATTTATTTAAAAAAGTTTATTACTTCATTTTAGTAGATCAAACATATATCAGATTTGTAATGAAATGTCAGATTCAAGAGACACATTTTCTGATTATCAAGGAAGATCAATAAACATTTATTGGGTTGCTCTAGTAGTCTCTCATGTAAAAACCTTGCCTTACAAACTGTCTGTCATGATGATGGTGGGTTCATTTCCCACTCGGTTGTGTAATGACCCATCATTGATAATTTGGAGAGGTTGCTTGTTGCTCTTTTGAGTACAGCACTTATACATTGTATGGAAAATATACATTTGAGATGGATTATTATCTGGCAATTAGTGCAGAGGACTAAAGCTCTGACTTGCTAATGAAATGCTTTGTGCCAAGGGTTCTTGGTTTGAATGTTTCCACCTTCCTTTACCTCCTGAGTGAACTTGAACAAGTCACTTAACCAGACAATAAGGCAGCTGGGAATTTGGACGAGGTCCTTAATGGTCTCATTGACTGTATGCCTAGTATCATCTTATAAAAGGTTTTCTACCCAAAAAATATTAAGTTTGTAATGTTAAAATTCAGATGTGCTGCTAAGGAAGAGCTTATGGTAACATTCAGATTCTATATGATTTTATATACCCGTACCTATGTCTATATCTGTTCTTCTCTCTGTCTATCTGTCTATATCTCTATCTCTCTCGCTAGCTATGTATTTATCTGTACCAACTCACATAAGCATACATTTTGCAGGATTTTCAGTCTTGGGTTTTCATTCAAATGTTATTTCCATAATGCTGATGAAGAATTAGAAATACAAATTATTTAGAAAAGAAATATAAGAAAAAGTTAGAACAAATGTATTACCTGGGCCTGTTTTTATTCATTAAAATATACATGACTTAGAGGATTATTAAAATGCTATATTTAAAGAAAATGAACATGAGATTTTAAAGATCTGTAACAAAGCAAATGCTGAAAAGATAGATAAAGAGATAGTAAAAGAAATAATATCAGTGCCACATGCATAAGAAATGTATCTCTATATGAAAGAAGTCTTAATACTTGGAAAAACTGACTCTGATTCCTAAATCATAAATTATAAATTTCACATTTATGCTTTTGAATTATTCGTAGTATGAGGATTTTCCCCCTTGCCTTTCTGCATACAAATATTAACTCTGAGATCCTTCATGGGTGAGATGATAAGATCAAATAAGGGTACAGACCAAGTACCAAGAAGTTGTTATGAGTATTTGGACAATAAAATATTTTCTTTGGTACTCAAAACAACTTCTTGGTTCTTGGTCTGTACCCTTATTTGGTTCTCCACAGCGAACTTTTGTTGGTTTTGGTAATTGTTGTTCGCTTTCATCTCTTGACTGAGATGATAAGATACCTTAACCTCAGACTTAACATATATCTTCTCATTTGCACTAATCCCTTCATATTTCTAAGGGATGCAGTTATGGTCTCCAAATTTTCAACAGGTACCTATATACAATCTTAAATCAGTTTACAGATAATGTGGAGTATCATGCCAAGAGTAAAGCAACTATACTGTGAAAGTAAGCACATGTGTTGAAAGAACTATGTTTTGCAATTTGGGGGTTAAGTTCTTATTGATATAGGAAGGCATTTGAAAGAAAAGATTACCCATAATAGACCTTAACAAATAAAACAGGTCATTTCCACAAAGTATAATGTTTTATTTGAAATTTAGAGGTATATAACCTAAAAAAAAATAAAAAAAAAATCAAAAATAAAAGTGAAAATACATCATATATTATACAACATCAACAAGATCAGATGTAAAACAAATAATAAAAATACATACTAAACTATAACAAAAAACAACAGTATCTTTCTTTTCTGGCAATGTGGAAATATGTACAATGATTGCAGTATTTACAGGGTGGAGCTGTCTTTGCAGAATTATACTTATACGTAATACTTGCAAATATTCCATTTATATTAAGTCTACAGGCCTACTGCAACTTATCCTGTTGCGAAAGCAATTACAGGCAGTTTTTTTTTCCTGAAGCAATGTGTTTTTCAAGTAGGTAATTCATCAGACAAAAAAAAAGTGAAAGTAAAACAGTGACAAAATCTCCACCATGAAAATCAAAAAAATATGTTTGTAAAAATAACAAAACTTTTCAAAATGATTTAAAACAAAGTGACAAATCTTAAGAATTTTAATCTATGACATAATTATATCATTTTATTTATTTATTATTTTTATTAAATTTGTCACAAACTAATTTCTTGATTTTTAATATCTATATTTTCAGTGGAAAGACAGACATTATCATTAGACAAACAAACAAAATTAACATATATATAATAAAAATGTAATTAGCAGTAACTGGATACATAGTCCATACATAGTAGAGTATATTCAGCTCATAAATAACAAAAACAAATATACAGATATTAATACAACAATACAAAAACATAAAAGCAGAATGCATCATAAAGAAAATAATTCGCTCACAACATAGTGATAATATAAAAGTACAATTAGTACTAAGTAAAATAGGAATGAGATACATATAAATTTGTAGAAGTAGTCTCCCTTTAACAGTATAGAAGTATTAAAGTAAAGTAGAAGAGGACTAGGAAGAAGTGTTATTTAGAAAAGGGGAAGTTACTTTTAATGATTAGAGAAGCCTGAACCAAGTAAGAAAGGCTAGTTTGACAAGACAGGGAAAGTTTTGGGGCAGAAGAACAAGTGTGTTGAAGGAAAGAAGAGCTTTATTTAAGAGAGGGTAAACAGGGAAGGGTTTGAAAGTAGTTACGAGGAAAAGTTTCAATTTGGTTTACAGTATGATCCACAGGTAGACAGGAAAGTTCATGATTTGATCAGAAGATATTTACAGAACGTTATTGCTAGAAGAGAGAGTGGTCAGCCCTGTTGGGTAGGGGGGTAGATATTATAGTATAGTTTATGGGATTGGGTTGGGGTTAGGCTTTTTGTAGGGGTAATGGAAGCTGCTGATTTGTAACCAGGTTGGTAAAGGGTTTTTAGGGTTTTGGCTGTTTGGTTTCTTTTCTGATTTTGTGTAACGCAAATCCAAGTTATTTTAGCAGGTTTTTAGTTTAATTAGGTTGTTTTTAGAGAAACTAGTATATATGGGTGAGGCAGAGAGGTAGAAATTATTAATTAAATGAGTGAGAAATTAGTACATATGGGTGAGGCAGAGAGAGAGAGTAGAAATAGAAATGTAAGTGAAGGTTGTTATCTTAGCTGTGTAGAAGAGGTTTTTTTAGTCTATAAAGTTAAGCCTAGAGTTCTATTAAAGTAGTTTGGTGTCTGGATTATTGGATTGTTTACTAACATTGTGGTCTATGGTGACACTGTTGGTTTGGTAACTGATCTAGGGGAGCTAGAAGTTGGGATTGTTGGTTACTGTAGGAGGAGTGGGGACTTGGTAGTTGGAGGTAAAGGAGGAAAAGAGTTGTTTGGGTTCAGAAGGAGACAGCGCTTGAGAAATTATTGTTGCATATATAGGCTACATTTTGGTGTGAGGGAGTGATTGATTGATATTGTAGGCTGGAGCATATAAGTGACTATTATAAAAACAAAACGTATGTAATATGGGGATTGCTCCTTGAATATCATAGAAAAGTACACCAGGAGAGGGTGTTATATGGGTTAATGAAGAGTACATTGTCTAATGGGCAGATTTGGTTGGACATAAAGATAAAGCAGATGCATCTAGTGCATCAATAAGCTAATGCAAAAATTTTATATAAAAAGAAAAAATAGATGAAGCTAAAAAATAGAAAGAATTGCGTCAGAACAACCAAATCAAAGAAAAAAAGAAAAGGTATACAATTATTTTTCCAAGTACATATTGTGAAAGGTAACAGCTTATATAATAAATTGTGAATTATGTGAAATATTGTTAAAACTATTCTTCACCAAGTTACAGAAACAGGAAATAGAATCATATGTGAAATGTAGTGTAGAAAAGGGAAGAGAAAAAGACTGAAAACCTGAATCAAGAAAAAGAAAGAAGAATGGAATGTAATGAATGAAGAAAACTAAGGCAAGAATCTAACCTGTGAATTTTTTTCTAAATGCATTGTACATATCACAAGAAAAATAACATTGACAGTGATGTAGAAATTATCAATAGTTTCATGAAGAAAATATCATTGACAGGTGGTAGAAATATCTAAAATAAAAATAGTAAAGATATAGTTTGAAATGTCTGTATAACCGTATCGAAGTAAATGCCTAACGTCACACTGTGAAAGTGCCGGAATGTCAAGTTTCTCGATTTGAATATACTGTACAGTGAATTTAGGGATATATATAGGGTGCAGCTATAGTAATGGGGAGTTGGAATATATTTGGCATTTTTTTAGTGCATTTTTCTTAATAACGAAAGTTACATTTTGCATTTTTGCGTTGTGAGGATCGTAATTTGTGTTCTGCAGATGGTAATTAATTTAACTCATTATACTAATTTTTCATTAACAGTGTCTATAAATTTAACTCAATTATACAAAGGCCATGGTTAGGTATACTCCCATGGTAAAATACTCAGTCCTCAAATATATGTGCATGATAAAATAACTAAGCTAGTACTCTATGGAATTGATAGTCTGTTCTTACCACTGTTTAATAGCTACATAAATCACACTGGCTGATAATATATAGTTGCTGTGGTTTAGTTAATAATACATGTTATTCAGATAATTATTTTTATTATACATTTAGATGATCATTCATTTTTTACATAATAGATATCATATCAGCCAATGATATTTTTATATATTTAGACATTTTACCTTTGTTTGCTTTATCAGTTTCCATTAAGTTTCATTTATTTCTGCCTTATTACATTATTACATTATTGAGTAAATACAGTTTTCTGTTAATACTCTTACAAAAACCAAAAAAGAACTTTCTTTTACAAATAAATACAACAGTGTGGTGAAAAATATACCAGAAAATTACAGTGTTGAACGTGTTACTGAATAAAAAAACAATATGGAAGAAGCAAGTATTATTCTGCTGAGATGATATAGAAGTAAGAACAAAAGGATCAGCATAAGCTAGTCTGAAGTTTTAATATGAACTTAGAAGCAAAATGCTTTCTACATCTGAGATGTGATAAGAGTATAAGTTATCATAGGAAAAAGATCAGAGGAAAAGAAATTTACCCCCGACCACACTGGGCCCTGCCAGTGGCCCTGCAGGACACTAATGGCTCTGCTGTCAGATTGTGCACAGGAACTAATCTAAAGGGGTGGCAAAACCAACACACACAAACACACAAGGCTTATAATGCCCCAGCCTTTAAGAACTTGTACTTACCTATGAACCTATGAACCTAAGAGTTAAATGTATAAATATGAATATGTGCATAACAAAAAGAGTATCATTATAGTTTTCAAAAAAACACTGTCCATTTGTATAAACTGAAGACTTATATCTGCCAAGTCAACAACCGAACAAACATAAAAGGTTGAATAAACCAACATATTAAAACAGCTTAGATAAAAATAACTTTCCAAGTGGAACATTTAGCTAGAAGATCATGCAGAATTATAAACACCAAAGCCTATTTTAATAAAAATGTTTGCTATTATATAACCCAAGTCCTTGCCTTTAAAGGAAATTCAAAATACTAGCAAATGACAACAATATGTAAACCTGAAAATAAACTCTACAAAGTAAATATTTAAATTCTAAATAGTACTGTGGTATTTCAGCAGCTTAATTAATTCTCCAATGTGTTTCTGAATAGTGTTACCTTGAATGTGTGTGTGTGTGTGTGTGTGTGTGTGTGTGTGTGTGTGTGTGTGTGTGTTTTCCAATGTGGTGGGTTCTACAGTGTTTTTTTCCAAATACTTTCAGATTACAGAGTTGAAACAAGTTTAGGTAAATATTAGCCTGGGCTATACCTCTCATATTTATGATTTTTTTCTTCATATACCTTCCTGAATTTGGTTTCTCTATAGAATATTAGTGAACATCCATGACTGTTTGATTAAGGAGATACATTGCAAACTTCTTGTTTGTGCTTGGAATCAAGAAGTGAATTATATAGCAAAATGTTAACTAATTTATGTGGTTTTGTAAGCAATAGTCCACGCTGGTAATTAATGAAATGTGTCCAGAAAAAGAATTTAGAACTGATGTTGAAACCTTTTTTAGACCTACATTTTTTTCAGAAACAGTGACATGCCAAGTTAAAACAAATCACATAACTTTAATTTTCTTTTGATTGATGTTGCTTTAAGAGTGCTGCATTATTCAGTACACAGCACATACATTGTATTTGTGCCCCCAGTATTTTGTTTGCATTTTCACTTTTAACTTTATACAAAGATAATTGTTAACTTGACAGAGTGAATAAAAGTGTAATTTATACAGATGTGTCACTTGGCCTTACTTGGAGATAGCTTCCTCAACCTAGTGATTTACAAATTAATGACAGAATCCCAGTGAGAGGGAAAAGCATGGAAAATAAAATGACAGTCAGATTGTTTAACTGGGGTGTAGAAAAATGGATGTACTAGCAATAGCCACTTTATATGTATATTTTAAACAAATTGTTATAAATGATTGACTCATAAATAGGGAACCATAACATGGATTGTTTTTCATAGATTCATACTAGGTTAACTGCCCTTGTGGGCCATTCAAAGCCTAGCCAATATCCCCCTGTGAGTATCAAACTTTGCACCTTGTATCTGGAAGATAAAAACCTTAACCATTATGCCAACCTCCCATCCTTTTTTGTAAGGAGACAGAGTAGTTCAATCTTGCTGTAAAGTAACATTTACATTTTGGTTGGACATACTGCTATTTTGTCTGTCTTTTAGTGATATACTATGTCCCCATGCTTACACTATGACTTCTTGAGTTACAACTCTAGTAGCAAGCAAATTGGCAAGCACAACTTATGGGAAAATCAACCCAATGAAAACTTTAAATGTAAGCTGTGTTGCCCTACCACTGTCCCAATAATCAACAAGCCTTAATCCTCACCACTGGCAACAGTGGGGGATGTACACACTGGGAGGATGACAGATACACACACAGTATTTCCAGATGCAGCTGTCTGCATCAAGTGCAGTTTGCCTTAACAGCACACAGAGACCACAGTCAGTCTGGAACTGTTTTTTCCTCTTTCTCCAGATCCCCAATAAGACTCCTCACTGGCACAGCTATAAAGTTGATATTTCAGGTGAGTGGCCAAGCCAAGACCTCCAGCACCCTCTCTATCCAACCAGTGCTTCTGTCCCTGGCCAAGTAGTTGACACACACACACACACACACACACACACACACACACACACACACACCTAGGACAGGTTGGCACAGGTTTACTAGCTATGCTCCCTTCTGTTCAGACTATAAGGTAGTTTTGACTGCCACCAGCCACTCCTAATCAGCTACTTTAAGACCCTTAACAAAGGGCGTCCAATCTTACCTTGTAATGATACTATTAATCCAAATGCTGGTTTGTCCACTGTGCCACCAAATAAATATGCAAGTACTCCCAGAACTTAAATATGTCTCACAAATATCAGCCACAATGAAAGGTTTAAAATATATTTAATAATAAATAATAAAAGAACAAGAAAATATTCAGTAAATAATCACAGTAACTTCAGAGTTCAAAATCACAATAAATATTTAAAACAACATTGCAAGACAGTCTCAAATATATAAAGATAACATCTAAGCTATACTTCACTATATTCCTAACTGTATCTAAGAAACATTATTGTACCCTAGACTTACTTACTCATAGCAAGGCAAGACACATGTGGTGAATGGGTTTTCCAGATGATGTTCATAGCTTCATAGGTAGGTACTAGGCTATCGGCCCTGGGGCCTATATAAGTCTAGCCAAAAAGGTTCCCTGGCTTTCACCACTAAAGAAAATTATTTCCCTGTGCCCCTGTCAAGCAGTGCTGCAGAAGTGATCCCCAGGGTAAATTTTCTATTTCCCATCTAGCCGTTACGATTTTTCTTAAAGAGGGCCATTGAGGAGCTTTGCTTGACATGAATGGGTAGTTTTTTTCTAGAGTATGGGAAATCTCTGGGACAGGAATCTATCCCTCCAGCATGTTCTGTTTATTGTGGTGACAGGGTTTAGGTCCATGGAGCATATGGTTCAGAGAGACTGGGATTTCTTTAAGTGGAGCATGTCCAACAGCTCTGGGTTTGACATAGCTTTGTATGTTAGGCAGAGATCGCCTCTGAGTAGGAAATATGCAATGGAGTAGAGCTGGAGTTATTTGAGACGGTCTGCGTATGGCATCTGTTTGAGGCCAGTAATCCTCTTAGTGAGGTCTTTCTGTGGCCTTTCCAATTGTTGTAGGTGTCTTGTGAGATACATACCAAACGGGGCATTGTACTCTATAATGGGTCTGATGACGGATGAGTAGAGAGGAACAATGACCTCCTTTTTTCTAGAGCATAACCCTTTTGTGATGAGGTGTGCCACGTAGAAGGATTTCGTGATTACTGAGGCGATGTGGTTATCAAAGGGTAGACAACTGTCCACCTGTGTCCTGAGGTCTCTTATCACACTTTCAGTGTTTAGTGAGCTACCGCCTATGTGGTTGTTCATGGGCACTGAGTTTTTCATAGGTTCATAGGTTGGTACTAAACTATCAGCCCTAGGGCCTATACAAGCCTAGCCATAACAATTCCCTGGCTATTTCTTCCCACACTTCCCACATATTCCCAAAGGGGATGACAATGCGCTTCTTGGCATTGAGCTTGAGGCCATGACTTTGACACCAAGCATCTGTCTCTGTGAAGCCCATTTGTAGAATGTCTACATCATTAGGTGATTCTATTATGGCTCCCAGTTTGCAGTCATCTGCAAACTTTGTTAGCCAAAGACCTTCTGTATTTGCCTGCATTTCTGAGAAGTAGATGCCGAACAGGAAAGGACTCAGGACTGAACCATGTGGTACTCCACTCGTCACTGGTCTGTATATGGACTTGGAATCGGCTACTTTTACTGTGTGGGCTCTGTCAGTGAGCCAGTTGGCCACCCATTTTGTGACATAGGGATTTATGCCCAGTTTAGTGAGTTTATCTATAATTCCAGAGTGGGGGATGGTATTGAAAGCCTTGGAGAGGTCAAGATAGGCTGTGTGCACTACCTTGCCCTCTTCTACGGCTCTAGTAACTGCTTCAAAGAAGTTAATCAGGTTTAGTAGACATGATCTGCCTTTTACAAACCCAAACTGAGTGGGGTCCAGGGTTTGGAGGTTACCTATGTCTTTGTTTATAACCTGCAAAGTGATACGTTCCATGGCCTTGCAGACCAGGATCATCAGGCTAATGGGGTGGTAGTTTCTGGGGTCCATGGTGGCAACCCCTTTGTGGAGTGGGATAACTATCACTGTGTGCCATTCAGTAGACACATAGCCTGAGGTGAGGCTATGACTGAACATGCTACATAGGTGGGGTGCCAGTTCATTCTGTAGTTCGTGCAGTACGCAGCCTGGGATGTTGTCTGGTCCCATGGATACTGTGTTCTTGGCTTTGGAGAGTGCAGTCTTTACTTGTTCATCCATGATTACAGGGGCTTTGCATTCTTCTGGTTTTAAGTAGGGCCCTTTGGAGGGTGAGAGGGAGGTAAAGTTAGCAATGAACCTATTTGCCAGGATGTTGCAAAATCGATTGGTTCTGTATATTAAGTGCCATTGTGCTGTAGCTCAGAGCAGATGTGAGTGTTGCCATTGAAATTCTTGTCATAGCTGTAGAATGCTTTGTGGTTGTCTTTGGAATCAGTGGTTATTTTATTTTTATAACTGGATTTGGAGGATTTAATGAGGGATCTCAGCTTCTTGCTGAGGCTGACCAGGGAGTTCCTCCAATCTTGGGATTTTACTCTTTTTTGCAACAGCTTTTTCCTTCTGTTGTAGAGTTTGTTTATGGTAGGGGACCAGCAGATTGGCTTTCTTTTTTTGAGGATATTGTCTTGGTTCTGTTGGGGATGGCATGATCCGTGCACTCGTGTATGTGCTTATACAGTGCATTTTTGTAAGATTCAGCAGTCGTACCTCAATTTTCTGTCTGCATGGGTGTTGTGAAGTTTGCCACTTTTGTCTTAAGAAGCATGAAGTTGGAGTAGTTTTTGATGGTGGTTTCCTTACTGGGGATAGGGGGTGGGATACAGATGTCTAGGGTGATTAGTTTGTGGTCAGATCTGACCAGTGAGGAGATGACCTCTGGTGTGGAACATCGTTTACCCATATTGGTAATGACCAGGTCCAGGATATTTCTGGTCCTGGTGGGGGTGTGGACAAGCTGAGCCAAAGTGTTGGAATTTATGAATTCTAGAAAACATTGAGTGAATGAGTCAGTACATGAGTACTTTACCCAGTTGATGGTGGAGTAGTTGAAATTGCCCATAATTAAGGTATTTGGGTTGTACCTTAATATTTTCCAGTATCTTAAGAAATGAAGAGTGGAAATCCTGGGGCATGATGGGAGATCTGTAACAAGCTACAACCTGGATTGCAGTCTTGCCCAGTGTTAGTTGCACTTGGATAAATTCAGATGCATTATGTTGAGCAACTAGCCTGGAAATGTGGATATCCTTCATGAATATGGGTATGCCTCCACCTTTAGTGTTTCAGACCAGGTTAGGTGGCTGAAAGGTGTGGTATGAATTAAAGCCTGTTAATGCAGGGGTGCTCTTTGGAGCCTTGAACAAGGTCTCTGTCAATGCACAGATGTCAATATTCTCCATTTTAAGGAGTGCCTCGAGTGAGTGCATTTTGAGGTTTAGACTTCTAGCATTGAGTAGCATTGGCCTTAGAGTTTGCTTGCTTGTATCTGTTATGGTGGTGAATTTAGCATTTGAATCTTGCCTAAAAAAGGCACTATAGGGGTGGCAAAAGCCTTAGCCAGTATCTGGAATCCCAGGGATGACAGGTGCAGGCCATATCTGGCAAAGCATCGTGATCTGTCGACCATGTCTTCCCAGGCAGACAGATACTGGATCCCCTTATAATGACACCATAAGCTTAGAAAATTGTTGAAGTCAACCATTTTGTCCTTATACTGTGGTATCATTCTGGGTGATGGCAGGATGCTACTCAGGGCTAGGGTCATACCTGCCTGGGCAACAAGATCGGAGAGCTCCTCCATATCTCTTTTCATGTAGTCCAGGGAGGTACATCTCAGGTCATTCACACCAACATGGACAATGACAGAGTTGTATTTGTACTTGTTGTGGCATGACCTGAGTGCATATATCATGTGAAAGATCTTGGCACCTGACAGGCAGCTGACAGTAACTTTCTCCTTGTTTAGCCTGCTGAGTGGGACATCAGTGTGCCTGACTATCGAGTCACCTATGAATAGTGTGTTGGGTATGTTGTTTTGCCTTATGGGCTGAGGTTGAGTGGCACACTGATTTTGTAGGCTATGTGTCATTTGGGTAGTGTTGGGGAGTGGTGGTTGTCTGCATTTTAGCTTGGGAGGTCTCTGTTGCTTGGGAAGATTTTTATTGAGAGCCTCCATGAATGTGGGTGTGTGCTTTGTGTTTCTATGTGTGGGTTTTGGTAGTGTGGGTTTTGAAGGACTATGTGTGGAATGTGGTGTGGTGCAGGTGTTAGCCTTCTCTTTTTGACTGTCTAGTCCAGTCTTGGCTGGAGATAGCTTGGCTTCCAGTTTGGCTATACAAGTGCATCTCTCACAGGTTGTACTGTTAAGTGGTAGGAGGAGAGGGTTGTCAGTGTACATGAGGCAATTGCTACATTGCCCCAAGATGCCCAGATTCATCAGGTGGATAGGAGAAAACACTGGAAGCTGACCCATGGACAAGCCTGAATAGGTGCTTATTAATTTAAGTACTGAGAACTGTTTTCGCTCTTGACAAGTGTGGAAAGTTGAGTGCTGTATTAATTTGTAGTTTATTTAGTGCTTACAATGAGTTCTGAGCAAGTGCTGAGCACAAGGAAACAGATTTTATTGCTGAAACTAAAAAACTGGCTAGTTCTAGCTAAAACTCGCTAGTTTTAGCACCAATCCCAAGAAGAGAAGCAGGCCACAACCTGTTTGGTGATCCACAGTCTTGTCTCAGATGATTCAAGGGTCTACAGGCTTGTAGCCTTTTTCTGGTAGATGCCTTGAATAGCAACCAGACCAATCAGGTATGTTAAGCACAGACACTCAATCTCAAACCAGAAAGAGTCATGAATCAATGCACTCTACTCCTACTCTCACCAGGATCAGAATATAAGCACAGATTCTACGCTGTCACCTATAAAGTAGCTATTAAGCTTTCTGGTGATCAGCAGTCTCCAGGAAATAATGTAACTGCACTCCTTCTCTCACCAGGAGAAAACAGAAACACTAATCTCAAGATGACTACTGAGAGGCAGAATGTGGGCTCTACAATAACTGGTGGTCTTGCAATAGATGCTTAAAGGTAAGATGAAAAATAATGGTTTATCCTAAACACTGCAGTGTGCACTACAGGAGTAGAATGTAAAAATAGGTAACTTAAGTTTTACCTGTATCTAAAACATTGAGTGAATGAGTCAGTACATGAGTACTTTACCCAGTTGATGGTGGAGTAGTTGAAATTGCCCATAATTAAGGTATTTGGGTTATCTTAAGAAATGAAGAGGGGAATCCGATGGGGGATCTGTAACAAGCTACAACCTGGATTGCAGTCTTACCCAGTGTTAGTTGCACTTGGATAAATTCAGATGCATTATGTTGAGCAACTAGCCTGGAAATGTGGATATCCTTCATGAATATGGTATGCTCACCTTTTGGGTCAGACCAGGTTAGGTGGCTGAAAGGTGGTATGAATTAAAGCCTGGTAATGTAGGGTGCTCTTTGAGCCTTGAAAAGGTCTCTGTCAATGCACAGATGTCAATGTTCTCCATTTTAAGGAGTGCCCAGTGAGTGCATTTTGAGGTTTAGACTTCTACATTGAGTAGCATTGGCCTTAGAGTTTGCTTGTATCTGTTATGGTGGTGAATTTAGCATTTGAATCTTGCCTAAAAAGGCACTATAGGGTGCAAAAAGCCTTAGCCAGTATCCGGAATCCCAGGGATGACAGATACAGGCCATATCTGGCAAAGCATCGTGGTCTATCGACCATGTCTTCCCAGGCAGACAGATACTGGATCCCCTTATAATGACACCAGAAGCTTAGAAAATTGTTGAAGTCAACCATTTTGTCCTTGTACTGTGGTATCATTCTGGGTGATGGCAGGATGCTACTCAGGGCTAGGGTCATACCTGCCTGGGAAACAAGATCGGAGAGCTCCTCCATATCTCTTTTCATGTAGTCCAGGGAGGTACATCTCAGGTCATTCACACCAACATGGACAATGACAGAGTTGTATTTGTACTTGTTGTGGCATGACCTGAGTGAATATATCATGTGGAAGATCTTGGCACCTGACAGGCAGCTGACAGTCACTTTCTCCTTGTTTAGCCTGCTGAGGGGGACATCAGTGTGCCTGACTATTGAGTCACCTATGACTAGTGTGTTGGGTACGTTGTTTTGCCTTATGGGCTGAGGTTGAGTGGCACACTGATTTTGTAGGCTATGTGTCATTTGTGTAGTGTTGGGGAGTGGTGGTTGTCTGCATTTTAGCTTGGGAGGTCTCTGTTGCTTGGGGAAGATTTTATTGAGAGCCCCATGAATGTGGGTGTGTGCTTTGTGTTTCTATGTGTGGGTTTAGTGTAGGTTTTTGAAGGACTATGTGTGGAATGTGGTGTGGTGCAGGTGTTAGCCTTCTCTTTTTGACTGTCTAGTCCAGTCTTGGCTGGAGATAGCTGGCTCAGTTTGGCTATACAAGTGCATCTCACAGGTTGTACTGTTAAGTGGTAGGAGGAGAGGGTTGTCAGTGTACATGAGGCAACATTGCCCAAGATGCCCAGATTCATCAGGTGGATAGAGAAAACACTGGAAGCTGACCCATGGACAAGCCTAATAGGTGCTTATTTAAGTACTGATAACTGTTTTCCCTCTTGACAAGTGTGGAAAGTTGAGTGCTGTATTAATTTGTAGTTTATTTAGTGCTTACAATGAGTTCTGAGCAAGTGCTGAGCACAAGGAAACAGATTTTATTGCTGAAACTAAAAACTGGCTAGTTCTTTTTAGCACCAATCCCAAGAAGAGAAGCAGGCCACAACCTGTTTGGTGATCCACAGTCTTGTCTCAGATGATTCAAGGGTCTGCAGGCTTGTAGCCTTTTTCTGGTAGATGCCTTGAATAGCAACCAGACCAATCAGGTATGTTAAGCACAGACACTCAATCTCCAACCAGAAAGAGTCAGGAATCAATGCACTCTACTCCTACTCTCACCAGGATCAGAATATAAGCACAGATTCTACGCTGTCACCTATAAAGTAGCTATTAAGCTTTCTGGTGATCAGCAGTCTCCAGGAAATAATGTAACTGCACTCCTTCTCTCACCAGGAGAAAAAAAAGCACTAGTCCCAAGATGACTACTGAGAGGCAGAATGTGGGCTCTGCAATAACTGGTGGTCTTGCAATAGATGCTTAAAGGTAAGATGAAAAAAATGGTTTATCCTAAACACTGCAGTGTGCACTAGAGGAGTTGAATGTGAAAATAGGTAAGTTAGGTTTTTGTGGAGAGTCACTATTTTTATAACAGCAAGATAGATTGAAAGGGGGTAGTCACTTTTGTATTCTGATACTATGGAATACAGTAGGATGGCCAATAAATTTAAATAGCTGAAGGGATTGATTTCACAAAATGATAATTTTGTGCTTACTCACACCAGCCAGTAAAAGCAGAGAGGAAATGAGATATATGGTCAAATTAATAAGGAGCAGGCAACTAGAAAGACAGTGGTGTTTAAGAACACAACAGTAACCAGGTGGGAAAAATGTCTGTCTGACTCACAAGAGATAGAGCTGCAGTCTCTTTTCAAGTTTTAGTATGCAGTTAAAAGCAGAATACAAGTAAAACACAGTGTGAAGAAAACAAATCACAGTATACAAAATAGAAAAATACAATAAAGTAATGCAAAACACAACAAATAAAAAGCAAACTAACCTTTCCCTCACAGCAAACTGTAGCAGAATCTGGGTGAGCCTTTCCAGTAAAGCTCTAAAATGTTTTATTTTACCCCTTAAATAGAAGGTATAGTTCCTAGCTCCACCCCCTCAGTTCACAGATGATTAACCTTAGATGACCTGTTGTAACTTATGTGTGACTCCTTAACTGACCTCTTCCAATTTCTGTCTGACTCACAAGAGACAAAGCTGTGGTCTCTTTTCAAGTTTTTGTATGCAGTTAAAAGCAGAATACAAGTAAAACACAGTTCCCGGGATTCAAGAAGCTCAGCGCAAGGATGGTTTTAGCCTTGCGCTGAGCATCCTCATTACAGATGGTGCAGCAGCGCCATATGAATATGTATGAGGGCGTGCCACCGCACCCTTAACATGCACTGGAAGCGTGTGCTAGTACAGGGGGCATGTACAAGTGCTCTACGGAGTCATAAACATGCCCCGACAGTTGCACAACCTACTATGCTTACTATTAGAGCCTGCCTTTAATAGTGTCAGTAATTCAGTGTCCGTGGATACCGAAATGTATGCTAAACATACAAGAGTGTCCAAGAACAGTTGAATAAAATTGAAGTAGTAAACAAACAAGCACATAGTGGAATGCTGAGCCCCGTCCCTAGAACTTTCACAATTAGATTCCCTGTGTCCCTATTATACATTTTTATTTCTGCAATATAGAAGGTGTAAGCAAAGTGCAGCATGTTTGCACATTGCTGGCCTCCGCCGAGCATAGCTTACACATCAAAATCATTCAAATAGAGAAATACACGCAGCATCAAAGTAAATGTCAATAGTGTAGTGTTTAGAGCATCCGCCAAACAAACAGGCATTCACTGCTCGAGCCCCACAATAGCACATATCATTTTCCATGTGGAATGAATGTCGTTTTGCTGTAAAACCGACATAAGAGTATCACCTGAGATATTTAACTAAATGTCATTCAATCAAAGTGGCACTGTCATAATGAATAAGGCACTAGTAAGCAGGTTGTAAGCAAAAATAAGCAGCAGTAAACATATATAAGTACCAGTAAGCAAGTCTGAGTGCGCTTGCGTGGGTCTAAGCAGTGCCCAGTATAAGAATAGTATATATATCTATGAAGAATGAATGACGTAACAATAAAGCATACAAAAGGAATGAGAAGGGAATCAACAGCAACCCTGGTATTATATAGCGCTGTCAGTGTATGTCATATCAAGCTGTGCAGGAGTGAGCAAAGCACTGCTACTCAAACCACAGGCAGGATATTACCAGTGGGAGTAACATTGTTGATCTGCTAAGTCTACTTTACAATCAGAGGGTAGTCCCTGGTGGGACTACCCAAAAACTGATAGAATGTTTGGCCATCCGAACATTATACAAGTAATGGCAGGTATGTTCAAGGCCTAAATGGTGTGAGAGCCTGAGAAGACATGGGCTGGGACAACATACGTGTAGGGCCCCTAATGCTCGGGTGAGGGCAATGTGTGGAAGTGTGTCATGGCTGGGATAGCAACTGGACAATGGGAGGTATGCATGTATGTTGAACTTGTGTGGGGTGGAGGAACTATGGCTATGAAATTATGGATCCAGGCGTGCCAGGGTTGGATTGGCTGGTTCTAATTGGACCGCCTCATGGATGTCAGCAAGTTCATTATAAGTATATATGCATACACACATGCAAACATCTATATGTCGAAATACATTCTCTGTAACACATTCATTCCATTTGCAGACAAAAATAACATAAATGTGCCCTTGCAAACCTGGACAGCAGATAGAATAATAGGTTGTGCATAAGTGGGAAGGGACAAAACTGCTAAAACTCAGAAGTGTGTACAATGTCCAAAGTCAGTGCTGTGCTGAAAAAATCAAATGTGAGGACTTTCTCACACATGGAATCATTCCTGTGATCTGCCTTCTACAGCAACGCCAATTAGTAAACCGGTCTATTTGAAAAAGAAATACACTGAACATGTACATAATTAGGCCCTCATGTGTAATGTGTGCTTTACCACATAGTCATACTTATTAAATTATTGTAGTGTCATGTTAATGGGAGTAAGGATGTAATGAAGTATAGAGTCTAATCTTGGCATAAAGACATGCGTGTCCCATGTGGGACAACCTAAAAATTATGAATAGTGTCCTTTTGGTCGCTCATGTCACCAATGTTTGTGGACTAAAAGTTTTGGAGTTCTGAGGATACGTGGAATGAGTCAACTGATGGGATGGGTCTACAGGAGTAGGGAGTGGCCAATGTGTAGTGGTGTGGATACACCACAAATTCAACTGGAGAATGGATGATTGCAGTGTCAGTGAGGTGTTGCGATGAGTGTTTGGGGAACCAGGAGTCATGGGTATATGAGTATATATGCAAATGAAACAGCACAGCAATAGTGTATTGGTTAGAGCAACCGCCTAACGAACAGACATTCCCATTCTGAATCCCACTGCATCACATACCATTTAACATCAGTAATCTGTACACGAACATATTTCGACATCTGTCCGCTGTATGACCTGCAAAATAACAATTAAAAGTGAACTGGAGCGAAGTGTCAGTGTCATAATGAATAAGGCACTAGTAAGCAGGTTTAAGCATATATAAACACCAGTAAGCATGTGTAAGGCGCTTAGCAGGGTATGCATTGCTTGACAGACACACACACACACACACACACTCACACACACACACACATATACATATATATATATATATATATATATATATATATATATATTTTTTTTTTTTAATTTATATATATATATATATATATAAATAAATAATGTGTATATATATATATATATATATATATATATATATACATATATATATATATATATATATATATATATAAGACTACATATATATATATATATATATATATATATATATATATATATAGTTTATATATATATATATATATATATATATATATATATATATATATATAAATTAAAAAATATATATATATATGTTTTTTAATTTATATATATATATATATATATATATATATATATATATATATATATATATATACCTACACATATATATTTATATTTATATATATACATATACGCATATATATATATATATATATATATATATATATATATATACATGTGTGTGTGTGTGTGTGTGTGCGTGTGTGTGTATGTGTAGATATACACAGATATACAGCTATGATAAGAAACAGCACACAAGAATGATATATGTTCACAGGCTATGCCAGGGAAAGTGAGGGGCCCAAGCACCCCAATCAGACACGGGAAACATACACACAAACCCGCAAACAATGTAAATAGTCCACTGCTTCCCAGACCACAGGGAGGATACAACTGGGGTGGGGTACACAGTGCACCCATGAAATCTAATCTTGGAACACAGACAGGAGCTTCCCTTGCGAGACACCCCAAAAATTGAGAAGACCAAAAGAAGGTGATATGCCGAACATTCTGGCTGGGGTGTGTACATACCCGGAATACAAGGGTGGGAAAGGCTGATGACCCGTGGGTTGAGACAATGTATGACATTGGTCCCATGAAGTGGAGAGCGGGCAGCATATACTGGTGAGTTCAGAAACGACCAGGACCCAGTGTAAGAATGGGTGCTCTAGAGGAGGTGTGGATGGCGGAACTATGGGTAGCTAGTTATGGGTATAGGTGTTCAGGTGTTGGCTGATGTGGGCCTATATGGACAGCCCCAGGGATGTAAGCAAATGTGCTCATTGACCAGAGGTGTCGCCCAACGAGCAGCCACACCCACTACGAGTCCCACTGAAGCAAAGTGTAATCTATATGGCAATGAATGGAATAACCAGATGTAGATGTATATATGCAGAGGTATTTGTGTGTATATCTACCCATAGTGACACAGAGATAAACCTCTCCCTCTCCGTAGTACAAATGTATACATACGGAGACAGAATACATATACATACCCACATATAGATATATACATATTCAGACACCCATAGACCCATATGCTGTTAGATATATATATATATATATATATATATATATATATATATATATATATATATATATATATATAGACAGCAATATATAAATATATACATGTATGCATACATATGCAGATATATCTGTATATAGTAATGTATATATAAATATACATATATATATATATATATATATATATATATATATATATGTATATAGGTTCATAGGTTCATACAAGGCTATCTGCCCAAGGGCATTTATAAGCCTAGCCCATAGTTATTTGGCAGTTTGAATAAACTATGCCTATTATTTTGCTGTGCCTCTGTCAAGCAGTGACACTGAAGTAATCCTGTGATCCCATCCATTGGTCAAGATTCCTCTTGAACAAGGCCAGCGAGGTGCTCTGCCTCACATGTACTGGGATTTTGTTCCACAGCATTAATAGAAAGGGGAGTGGTGGGAAGGCTCTACCACTACACTATTGCCATTTTATATATATATGTGTGTGTGTGTAACTGTAAATATGCACATGTATATAGCTAGGATATGATACAGCAGTCACGAATTACATATGTTCACAGGCTGTGCATATGGGCTGAGGGGTCCAATAAACAAACATGTAACACGTAGCATCAAACCCCCCCTCCCCAGCTAGGCTGGTGAGACATACAGACACACAATAAAAGTAAACACACCACTGCTTTCCAGACCACTGGCAGGATACTACCAGTGGGAGAGACCTGCTAGGTCCAATCTTTAAACAAAGACATCAATGTCCCTTGTGGGACACCCAAAAATTACTGATCATCGGAGTCAGTCCCTGTAATGATTCATCAAACCAGGCTATAGACGTACATGGGCCAGTAGGTTGTGCAAGCCTGATAACCCTTGGGTCAACACAATGTGCGACATGTGTCCCGACATGCAGAGAGTGGGCAGTGTGTAGTGGTGTGTTTATACCCCACCTGCACCCACAATAAGGATGAGTGCTGTAGAGGAGGGGCAGATGGGGGAACTATGGGTATGCAATTATGGGCCTAGGTGTGCAGGTGTTGGCTGGTGCAGTTATATTAGGACTGCCCCGAGGATATAAGTAATATTCCAAAATGGGCATAGCTTACGTCCATACATCTCAACCCCTAAGAGCAAATCCACTGGACAGGACATAAACCATCGGAGGAACAAATAGGGACCATACCTCTGAACTGTCCCTGATTTTCAGGGATGTCCCTGATTTTGACTCAAATTCTAACTCTGTCCCACTTAATCCCTCCTAAAACTAGTGACATTTGGAGGAAAGGTGGTGAATTACAACAGTTAAGAGTTATAAACATCATTTACCTCAGAAAATGTATATTAATTCATATGCTCTGAGTCTGTCAATTTGTCAGGTTAATAGCAGTAATATTTTAAATGTGTCCCTGATGTTGTCATGACATGTCCCTGATTCAGTTGATATTTGTCCCCAATCATTTGAGAGGTCTGATAGGGACAGAAAGCACATATTCCACTTACAACCTTAGAAAGATAATAGAATGATACGTATGCAGGAGCATGACTCGGCTGAAGGATGTGAGTTCCAAAACCCAATTACTTGTTTGTATTGAAGAGTGTCAGTTCCCATTTATTAGCCAGACAGGAGCAGATTGTAAGAAGAACACACCAATAGTATGAATCAAACTCTGGACAGGCCGCAGAGGTGGCTGTGCTGGGGACTGTGTAGGAGGGGCAGGCTCACCCTCTAAATGTGACACTCTGCCCTCAAGCTGGCATATCTGGCCTCGAAACACCTTACTGAGCCCCCTACGCACCACATCCGGGACTGTATGACAGTGGACAAGTTCCTGTCTGGACCTGCTCCCAGGGGAGACAAGCCCCATCCTCAGTGGCAGTTCCACCAGAAGGTGGTGCAGAGCCAACAGAGGTGGAGGTCCAGATGTGCTGGTGCCCTTTGCCATGGCCAGCTCAAGTGGGGCAGGAAGTTCTGCCTGGAACTCCAAACCCATACAGCCTATGGTGTTGCAGTATTAACACATATATGGCTTAGCAATAGTCAACAGCATTCAGGATTACTTATAACAGCATGCATAGATATGACCATCAACCCAACACAACAGATGGTATACATTTGCAGAGGGAGCACAACACATGCATATATACTGCATGACATCTGTACAAGGTGTAGAAGACTTGTGACTGCAGCTATGAACAGTGGCCCATTATTGGCATGTCACTATCAGAACCTCAGACAGTGACTGTCATACCACTGTTTCATGTGACATGTGTCCAATCAGGGATGCAATGGCATTAGCTCTTATCAATATCACCATGTACTGACTGCAATCCTCACACTATGCTTCTGCAGTTCACAGATGTGTGTTCATTGAGTAACAGGAAACAAAAGGTTCCACACACTGGTCAGTCCACATATGGCCCTATAGATGGGGGTTTTCTCACAAACAGAGCACTATCTTGTCAATTTTAAAACATGCAGAATAGCCATTACCACACACAACTTCTTAAAACTGGCAGTAGTCTCAATGAAGCATAGCTACACTTACTTGCTGTAGTCATGTCTGGCACATCACCCTCCTGTCTTTAAGCTATTTTCCACTGTGTATGTTGTTTGAAAAATATCCAGATATCATCTGTGATGCCGTTTACCAAACACCAGTTCCAGGTTCCACTCAAAGCGATCATGGGCAAGCACCAACATGATGTTACTAGATATTGTACTGTGTTTCCATGTGATTGGTTATGGGAACATCACAACAGCTGTTCCACATGCAATCAGCTAGAGGAGGACTGCAATAGGTGCAGAGCCATCACCTGATCATGACCATCACTTACAAAACACAAGCTGCTGCTGAGCAGGTGTACAACTCCACATCCACCAGAGAGTGAGTGGGAGGGACAGACAGAGGCAAAGTATATCAGAGAAGGGATTAGAGACTAAAACCCAAGCATCGTCTGCCACACACCTACCAGTACAGGGGTTCTGACTAGCCATTACTATTATAAGTGCATGTATTTACTCCATGTGCTACAAAGCTGACATGGTGGTGTGCTGTAAGAACATATATGTGTGCTGGTGAGCGACATCTGCAACAGAGATATAGTAGACATACAGTAGGTGTAGCACACATGACTGTCCACATGAACGGTTGTCATTGTCAACACAACTACACTCTCTAAGGGACTCAGACACATTGCCACTCTTTGCCAGGCCCACAAATACACTTCCTACCAACTTAGTTTGCCACACTGCAGTAATGCACAAGTACTACATGCACCACAGGGGATATCTGGAAGTTCTATGGGCTAGAGCATGTGAACATGTCTGACATCAGTCGGTATGCCAATGGGAGCTATACTGGGTGTGACTGTGGTTGGGAGCATCATACCACACATGCAAATACAAGGTGCCACTACTGACATGCATGTGTGCATTGCTTCATGAGTGTGTAGTGGTTGGCTGTGCAAGATGGCTGTACAAGTCTGGATGAGGGGTAATCCTTGGCATCACACCACCCGACAATGGTGTGCAGTGTGGTTCATGGGTGTAGTGCCTGCAATGTCCCACACAGATGGGTGTTGTATGAACTGTCCTGTCATCCTGGTTAACATTGTGTATGGCCATTGCTTTGCAATGCATGCCATATCTGTGTTTGATAGTCCTTGACATGGACATTGCCTAGGATGTCCACGTCCCACAATAATGTACAGTGACATGTACATACCTGGTTTGGCTGGCACATGTTGTGTACACAGAATGTTATCCTCAGATATGTCAATACTGACCTGGTGTGGCAGGACCTGGTTATAAACAGCAGATTGACCCTCCACCTGCATTGATAGCATAATACAGGTATTTCCTGATGTCAGTGGCATCTGGCAATACTGGGCATGTGTGTAAGGCATTGTATGGTGTTTGTGGATCACATTTGATGGCACCACATATGTTGCAGGCATCCAGTGGGGAACATAGTGAAGGCACATTGCCCGCAATTATGTGCCTATTGTATTGCTGGACAGGGTGCCATGCCCTCTACAGCCCACTGCAAACACACTATGTCTACTATCTGTCATCAATGTGCAGGGTACTAGCAACATAGCGGGATATTCTAGTCAAGTGTGTTTGTGTATGGCACATGGGTTCAGAATGTATTCCAGGTAATAGTAGGGTTGCATACTTTGTTCACCAGGCCTTTTGCCACATGTAGGAGTATGGCTTGCCAACACAGTCCATTTGCTGATTGACATCTGTACTCTTCGTGAGGTGGACATTGTGACATATAATACGGACATCATATAGGAAAACTACAAAATCCACTCCCCAACATGTCCAGTGGTTAGACACTCACAACCACCTCCACACAGGCTCTGAATGTCAAACACACACACACACACCTGCCATATTGTGGAATAGAACCCCTACCTAACTAGTTTATCACACTACAGCATTACACAGTTACAGCACACGCTAGGGAGATTACTGGGTTACAACAGTCCCAGAGGTGTATTACTAGGTGGGTGACATCAGCAGGATTACCAAAGGTGGTTATGTGAATTGTAAAGAGTGTGCATACTCTAAAAAGCATTGTTCCTTTCTCCGGCAGACAGACAAACACACTCAGACACACAGTTGGCCTGTCTTGGAATAGAACCCCTACCTAACTAGTTTATTACACTACAGCATTACACAGTTACAGCATGCACCATGGCGATTATTGGGTTACAGTAGTGCCAGAGGTGTATTCGTAGGTGGGTGACATCAGCAGGATTGCCAAAGAAGGGCATTTTAAGTATACTGCGAGTTGTACATGTCTGTTACCTATGTGTACCCGCTGCTTACTGTCAAGAAAATACATTTACACCCGCTTAAAAGTTTCTTATTCAGTCCTAACTGACAAGACCAACAAGTCTTGCAGGTCTTGAACCCTGGACCATGCGCACTGCAGTCACTGGACTTACCACTAAGCCCTCTGGGTTATATACATGTTGCATGGATTTTACAATGCACATTCATGGGGTGGAGGTTGGCGTAATGGTTAAGGTGCTTACCTTAGAAACACACGGTGCAGGGTTTGAGCCTAACATTGGGTAATTGGCTAGGCTTAAAATTGCCCATAAGGGCAGCTAGCCTAGTACTAATCTATGAACCTATGAACCTATGAACATCTTACTACAGGTATTCCACAGTACTGAAAACAAATGGGACAGTCACTCTGTGTACATATGTACAGTACACTTGAATGTACTGTACTCTGTGGAATAATAAAGACAAGTCTACATCTTGACGTTGTGATTGTTGAGAGGGTGGCCTAAAGGTTAAGGTGTTTGCCTTGTAAGCACAAGGTGCAGGATTTGAGTCTCACAAGGAATAACTGGCTAGGTTTAAAATGGCTCACAAGGGCAGTTAGCTTAGTACCAATCTATGAACCTATGAATCTGTACAACTGTCATAACTACATATATATATATCTATCTATATATATATATATATATATATATATATATATATACACACACACACACACACACACACACGCACACACACACACGCACACACACACACATGTCTGAACACCCTTTGTGACACAGAAGGGTTCCAAAGGAACTGACATGTACCCAAAACAGAGGCATCTCTTTTGTTATAACATTTAAATCGTAATCAGTTCACCAGAGAAAGGATGGTTGTTGTGTATGTGGAGTTTGGGGTGGGAAATGATGGCTAATGTAATCTACCCTGGGGATTGTGGAGTTTGGGTGGGGAAATTATGGGTATGGACTTACACCCCCGTGACCACTTCTGTGTCACTGCTCGACAGTGGCACAGGAAAATAACATACCCAACTGTAGTCGTGCTTGACTGTGTGTTCTTTACCATTCCTAACTATGTAATACTTTGTAGACACCAGTCACCACAGATGGCTACCATGGTGTGCAGCATGTTAAAAGACATTACACATGTGTATGCCTGGCTACAGGGTAGTCACACACACTAACATGCACACACTTGCCAGTACTGTGCATACACGTCTTGCCTATGTAAAGGTAACTAGTACAGTAGTATGCAGTTGGGGTATGTGCCACAGAACACATACAATTACACTTACTCTGATTCCACTTCTGATCTGGGTGACATCACAGCACTGATTACTTACAGTGGGGAGGGGGGAAGAGAGAGGTTTAGCAGTTGACAAGGATAAAGGCCAGTGCAAAAGGTGGTATCTCTTTGGACTGCAACAAAACCCGCTGTCATGACAGGATGCAGACACAAATACACACACAAAACCACACTCAGCCATTTGCTGACACACACACTCAGGCATTTGCTGTCACACAGACAAACACACGCACACAGTTGCCAGTGGTGAGATCAGAACTCCTACCTATCTATAAATCACTATTACAGTACTATGCAGTTACGAGACATGCCACATAAATTACGCATTCCAAGGCAGTCAGAATGCCCTTCTAAGATTGAGGACAACAACAGGGATACTGACAGTCACAAAGTACATAGCTGTAAACCTGTGTGTTTAAAGTAGGAGTCCATTACAACCTGTATGCACAAACAAGACACATCATTTGCAGGTAGTACATAGGTAGGCCTGAGAGGTATAGTTGTAGTACAACAGGAACCTGAACTGGAGTATGCCCATCTGTGGAATGGACAACTACTATCACTATACAGGGTTACAGTGGTCATGCTCATACACATAGAATCACAGAACTTGTTTGGATGCATTGACTCCAATTACACAAGGTGACAGTGGGCATGCTCATACACTTAGTAGTACAGGGCCATTTGTGATGCACTATGACTAAAACTACACAAGGTTATACTGGGCATGCTCATACACTTGGTAACAAAGGGCTTGTTGGATGCACTGACTCAAACTACAGAAGGTGGCAGTAGGTACGCTCATACACTTAGTAGCACAGGGCTGTTTGGGATGCACTCCGATTCTAACCACAGAAGGTCACTGTGTGCATTTTCATACACTTACATGTACAGAACACATTGTAATGGACTCCTATTGTAAACACACAGGTTTACAGCTATGTACATCGTACCTGTCAGTATATATGCACATCATACTGGTTTACTACCAGATACCTGTATGTGGCCCGTAAATGATACATCTGTGTCTGTGCTGTGTGATACACATGCATACATGTACATGAAGTACTGACATATATATGTTAAGTATACACAATCATGCATGTGTGGACGTGACAGACAATAGGTTAATTGGGACACACAGGCAGATGCTACAAACAGCATGCATCACACACCTTGCTGCCCTGAAAGGCATACATTGATAGCAGGTTGTGGACAGTGGCATTATACTTGGAACAGAGGCATGTACGAGCATAATGTGTGAGCCACATTGTGTAATGGTACTGAGGTGCAAGTGTCAAGATGACCTCTCCGGGCTGTGTTAGTAGTTGTCATTATTTGCAGGACTGCTATCCTAAGTATATCTCACATTGGTTATATACACAATTTCTGCTATTGTCTCTCACCTTACATGTGGCATTTGCTACCAAGCACATTACTGCCACTCACAGTGATGTCATGGTACGAGGGTTAACTGCTAGACCAAAACAATGAGCCAATGTCCTGCTGTTATTATGAGGTTGTCCAGTGTCTGTCATTCTGGGCTGTCATGACTGAACTACAAGCCTTCGATACAGAGCACATGCATCCATGTTTCAAGTGACTGTGGATAATACCTTGTTCGCATTTACCCATATAGTTGCATTCCAAAGCAAATGTCCCACACATGGAAGTAACACCCTGACACCTACAAGAGAATTGCATTGGATGCTTATGCTAACTAGTGCTAGATGTGTGGCTTTAGTAATCTATTTGCACAATTTAGAACCTACAATGGGGAATACTGACATCTGTGCAGTGAGGAACACCTGGCTGAAGGCTCTGTAGTGCACAGTTGCACTACCACCATATAACTCAGATCCAGACATGTGGGTCATAACACTTATGAACCATTCCAGGTGGTGGTGTCCACATATTCATAAAGGCTACTCACATGTAAAGACCACTACTCCAACATAACCCATCACAGATAAGTCAGGTACAGGTGACAGTGGCAAATGCTGCATTCTAGGTTGTATCCTCATGTACATCCACCATCTTGTCCCCAGACTACCAACACACATCCATATGTGGTATGACATAGTATGGTAGACCACCAGTTAATCTTCGATTGATGGACTGTACCTAGGCCTACATCAACTGTGCAAAGTACCCATGTACAGACACAGCTGCATAATGTGTTATGCAATGCAGTAATACCACTGTTTGTAACCAGCTCAGGTGTACACATACCAGGGTCCCTCGGATGTTGTCAGCATTAACACAGTCGACTGTTGCTGTACACCAGTAAACAACACCTGCATGGTTGGATATGACCTAACTGTACCTGCCCTGGATATGTACATCCCACACTCATACAACATAAATGACATTACCATAGCTTTCATTATCTTTTCTACATACAGGTGGCTACAGTCATTACACACATGCACATGGCAGATAGCATGCTAACAGTACATAAGGTTTGATATCTATGTTAACAGAGGTAATATTCCCTCTCTACTGGTCACCCGTGACACCTATCATATCATACAACCCATGTGGCATGTATGTCATTAGACATGTGCACCTAATGCAATGCCTACAACCATACCTAAATAACAGGAACATAGGACCTATACAAGGCCTGTATTGACAGACTCAGGGAAATCCAGCTCTGCTCTGTATGTTCCTGAGTAGTCACAGGTGAAATGTTCATGACATGTACAGCAATGTGTGCCCACATCTCCTACATATACCCCATGTCAACAATTGTAAGCAATGCATGTTGTGTGCTGTCTGGACATTAGCCTTAGTACCACAATAGCCAGTACGTGCTGGGGTGAGATGTTTACAAGCCACAGACCTCACACATGCTTGAATGAGTGTACTGCATAGCTCTAACAGAGCACATTGCTGGCTCTCCTCCAGTAAACATGAGGTGTGTGCGGCAAATATGATGTGCTCACTGTTGACCATTACAGTGCCCTGGCTTCACCATGGCACTGTCAAGTAACAGTTTGTAGGAGCATGACATGGAATAATGTGTGTGTCTTGCTGATATGTGCTGTTGTCATATATGCACACTTGGCTACTCGGTGAAGGTGGTTGTGTCCTACCAGTACATGAATACAACATACATTATGGTGTAATGCTCAGCTATGTTTCACACATGGCGTGGGATGGTGTGGAATGTATCCTCTTGACCTGCTAGTGCACTTACTGATGTAGGCCACATATGTGTACATGTATTGACATTTGTTTAGATTCCATGTGTGTGCAGTGTCTGATGTTTGAAGGTGACTGTTGTCTTAGTACATCATGCTGTTGCAATACAGCCTCAACATTGCCAACTGTATATGGTGATATGCTCAAAGTACAGTAAGCTGTACATGAGGTATGGACAGATGTTTGGACATGACTACTATGTGGTGAGGCTACTTTGCAGATGAATGATTACTGAGGACAGCTCACTGGTGTGTTACAACCATTCCTAGCATAATCTGTGTAACTGCTAAGGTATGGTTTTGTTAACTGAAGTGGAAGACAGACAATGTAGAATGCAGTAAGGGTGACAGTAAGGCAAACCTCTTGTCACCTGTAACAGTAATACCTCCCCTGTCCATGTATTGTGCATATATCAGCACAGTTGGTAAAGGAAAGAGTCAGTAAGCTTTGTAGTGAATGCGATAGTGCTGTACTTCTGTAATACCTATCATGAGATAGGCAGGTGTTTGATTCACAGTACTGGCATGTGTGTGTGTGTGTGTGTGTGTGTGTGTGTGTGTGTGTGTGTCCATATATTTCACATATGTTTGGGAATACATCACACATGTTTTCACTCTCCTGAACACTGCTGTTGACATCAGTACAGAGTGAAGTGTAGAAAAAAAGGCATAGGCAGGTGGTTGAACCTCACACATGTCAAGTGTCTGTATGTGTGTGACAAAGGTGTATATCTTTGTGAATGCCACAGTGTGTGTGTGTGTGTGTGTGTGTGTGTGTGTGTGTGTGTGTGTGTGTGTTTGTGTGTGTGTAGTACTGCACTGTAGTATTCCTGTTGATGTCCTCAATCTTAGGCCATTCTGACCACCTGTACATGTGTAATCTCTGTGGCACGTCTTGTAATTGTGTAGTACTATAATGATGATATGCACATAGGCAGGGGTTCTCATCTGAACACTGGCAACTGTGTGTGTGTGTCAGAGTGTGTGTTACTGTGTCTGTGAATCCCTGATTGTGTGGGTGTGTCTGTTTGCATGCTGTCATGGCAGTGGGTATTACTGCTTCCCAATGAGAAGCCACTATTTCCACTGGCCTTTATCCTTGTCATACCGCATACCACTCTTTTACCTCCTTCCTGCTACAGGTAACTATACCTGTGATGTCACCCACTATGGCTGTGATGGCTCTGAACACAGTAGCTTACTACACAGCTATCATGCTCTTAGATCATTAGAACAGTAAACATAATTGAAACATGGGAGATTATAACTGTGATGTGGAAGATACAAAGTGCATGCAGGTATTGTCATACAGACCTGTGAGCAGTCAACATGTACATATGCGACACTAACCGCAAATACCGACATCCCCTGGCACATGCAACTACACCTGAAAGAGGAAGGCAGAACATCAAGATAAACATGCTGTTAGTGTTTTTACACATGATACATACTGTCAAATATACAAAATGCTTTCTAAAACTGTAATACATGGTATGTGTGCTGCCTGTCAACACTACTCAACAATATTAATCTACAATTGTCTACCTAGTATGTTCACCCTGTGCATCAGACCATATAAGCAGGTCCCTGCACTGATGGTGTGGATGACAGGGTTGCAGCACAGGCATCATCATATGCACATGGTGATAATGTTTGCCAGAGGCATAGGCTGCACCATTGGATGTCGTCATGTGTTTGTGTTAGAGCCTGTGATATCATTGGGTGTGTGTGGATGTTATGCGTGTGTGTGTTTAGGTGCCCTAAGTTTGTTTCTGGTGTGTGTGTATATGCATGCACACATGTCTGGCATGTGGCTGGACTACACAGGGGTATTATTGACAGCTGCAGACTGTACAAGGCAGGTTTCACAGTTCAAGGTGTCTGGCCATAGCCATGTGACCTGCGCCTGCCAGGGGTTGCACGGGCACTACCAGTCAGAGGTCCAGATTCAGTACTGTCTGATGACACATGTCCACTGGAATCGTATCTTTGTTGGGACCATCCAGGACCACGTGCATGTGGCCTGGTGTGGACTGCACAGCACCAGCTGCTCTGCTGCTGCTACTGCCACTATGGGAGCTGGCGTGTGCAGTAACATGTTCACATAGACCTTCAACAGGTGATGTAGCTGACCTACGTCCACGTGCCTGAAGCCTCACTCCCACGAGATGTTCTAGCACAGACATTCCACACTCGGGGATTGACATGCCATGGTCAAGGACTCCCACCATGTCACCCAATCATCTATCCAAAACATCTGCAAAATGATGGTGAGTATTTGCAATTGCCTGGATGTTGTCAGTTAATGAATGGACAGCAGCCCTCTGAAGCCTCAGACCTTCTCTGTTGTGCCATTCAGCACGTGTCTGTGCCTCCATTACAGCCAGAAACATGCGTCTGGTGACTCCAGCTGATGTGCTTGGTCTCACAGGGGCATGTTGGCCAATGGTCCTCCAACAAGCAACACTGGGCACATGCCTGTGTGGGACATCACCAGTCAGTTGACTGGGATCATGGTGTACAGGCACACCTTCCATAGCCTCCACACTTCCCCTGTTCCATGCTACCACCCACCAACTGTCCTTCCTCTATGGCCAGTGGTGATGGGGTATGTGTAGGCAGGGGAACTGTGTGTGAGGATGAGGGGAATACAGGTAGAATGGCAACCAATGGCACAGATTCAGCCCCTGGCAACCCTGCCTGTGCCTCAATCATGCTATCATCATCAGTGCTAGAGTCTGTGGGGACACTAACATCAGGTGGACCGCAGAAGGGCAACGCACCTACATCAACACGTGTGAGGGGAAGGCAAGAACTGTACATTACAAGTTATACCACAAAGACACACACAGACACAAGCTACATGCAGGTGAAATGGCAGGTGGCGTTCAGTTTAGACAATTTTAGTGGAAGTTATCATACATCCCTGAGTTGCACAATACAGCATGCATGTGTTATAGCAGATGGTATGCACCTTACACAGTTATAGTGGTGGTTAACATACATACCTGTATTGCACCATTTGTATTAGTAGCCTATGCCCCATAACTGCAACACAATGCATGCACTTTGCACCATTGCATTGCACTGCCATGGTGTGTGCAACATACACCACATGTTAACATACCATAGCTGACCTTTGTACATCTGCCACTGATGCTTTGTTTTGGCCACCGCCCCTATGTGTGAGGACATGAGCAGAAGGGTATGTCAACTTAATACTATGTTTGCCTGAGCCCTAGCTTGCATATCTCTCCAAAAGCAGTGCATGTCTGTTCAACATTATTCCACCTACCTTTGAGCTGAGTCTAAAGACATTGTACATGTGGCTGTACACACATGTTTGACATGGCTGTCCCTATTTTGCACTGGTGCCACAGACCAGCACAGGTTTACAGTACACCGGCCTGACGTGTGGCGTATGACCTTGCCAATCACATGTAGTATGACATGTCTTCTGCTGACGTGTTGAATGTCATGCATACATGTGTAACACAATGGTGTCCTTTCCAATCTACCGTACGGTAATGGTGTCCCAATGCAGGGATATGTTATACTAACATGGGCCTTCAGCTGACACAATGTTGTCTGTCTGCCCTACAAATGTGCAGTGACATACTGCACATTGAGCTGATGTTCATAGCCATTGCAGGGCATTACGTGGCTTCACTATTTCTATACAGTGTGAGTTAATGACACAGTTAATAGCCATGACTATGTTGACATACAATACATATCTAATGTGGAATGTGACCCACATCACCGAGGTGTATACACACTAAACCGTATGGTGAAATGTGTGACAAAGGTCACAGAAGGGTATACGGATGACACCCCTGCACATCTGCAACCATATTACTGATGCCTGGCAACTATGCCCACACATGGCTAACCTAGCAGTACTGTATGCCCCACATGCCATCTGTGTACCTCACACACATGAAGAGCAGGCATGACAGTGATGTCTGTCACCAGCAAGATGAATGTACTGTATCTGTGGCCTGATGTGGTTGTATGTGTACGTTGTGCAACTCATGTATGTATTTGGATACTGTATAGGTGAATACTTTCATGTCCTGACACACTCAAGATGTTCAAGACATGTTATGTGGTGGTTTCTTGTTATGCCTACACAAGCTGTGTACAGGCCTGTATGATGTTTAGTGTTTCACTTCTGCAATATCACCATTACACAAAGGACATAGTTGTATTGTTTCAAGCAAATGTACAACAAGGTGTACACACATGAACATCACTTCTACTGTGTGTGTTGCTTCATGTCTCTGGCCATCCTCCATGGCCATGTGTACACATGTTCTGTCCAATGGTTGTGATGGCCATCTATTTCACATGTCAGTGTTATCCCATATGACATACACCCATAGATGTCATATGCTCCACTGAGGACAGGTTTATGCAGACAAAGGGTGGTATGTATGGGATGTGAGACATTATGTTTTGCAGGATAGTTGAGCAGTGTTGCAGTCAGCCCACTACATTTCATGGACATGTTAGATAGCACATGACACTGTGTGACATTCATAGCAAGGGTGTAATCCACAAGGGTGTATCCTTGGGATGGTCATACTCCAGCTCCAACACATTTAAAGTGTGTGCACACATATGCTCTCTGTATAGTACTGTTTGTTTTCCCAACATGTGTAATGCTGATATGTAGTACCTGTCCCTACAGTGAAACACACCTCCACCATTGTATTCACAGTTGTCCACACATCTGGCAATGACAGTTTGAAAGGTTTAGTGTAGGTGTTTTATATAGTCTTCAATTGTTTCACATGGGTAACCACTGTGATGCATTGCAGGTCTGACCAGTGTCTATTAGCAGGACCACCATACATTATGTGTACATGTGTTATGGCCGATAGCATGCAATTAATATGATCTGTGCATTATCAGGCCTGGTAAATAATAACAATCTCACCTGACAGAGGCTGCTGTCACTGCAAAACACCAGAGGTACCTAAACAGGAGTGTCACAGCAATAAGATCATTATCCACACCTGTGTGATAGCTACAGGGTGCAATGCCCATGTTAGCACATAAGCCAGTACAATATATATACTATGGAGTATGCATATCTGTGCATACATAGAGTAGCAGACTATAGTAAGTGGCATGTGTGCATACATGCCTTGCATATGATGTTACATTACATATTGTACAGTAACATATATATCTATGTGAAATATAGTTGTGTTATATGTGAAGTACTGTCTTACCAGGCAACTCCAGGCTCATGGTTGAGAGAAACCCACCTCCACAATACCAGCTAAAGCTTGTGGATGGAGGTCTGCAGGTGTCCCCAGGTTGGCCAGTATCTCCTCGGTACATGTGACTGCGGGATGGGTGAGTGGCCCCCCACCTGTTGCACCTTGTTCCCTGGTGATTGCATTAGCACTCTGTTTTGCCCATCTTATGAGGTCAGTGCAGTGTCAGCGCACCTGCTGATAGGTGCGATTGTGACTGCCAACATCATTTACCCTCCTGCGGAGTTCCTCCCACAGGGCATCCCGCTGCTGTGCATCCTGTTGCACATGGCTGAAGAGTGTTGAATGGTTGTCGAGGAGGTATGGGATGAGGACCTCATCCTCCAAGTGGGTGTACGCTGGCAGCCTGCTACGTGGCATACCTGGAAGACATAATGATGGAGACAGGTCACAGTAACTCACAGAGAAGTACACAAGTACAGCTGAACATACATGTGTATCACATTTATTAAGATTACAAATATGTCTTTGCAAAAAGCCACGGTGGTACAGCGGTAGCGTTGTTGCCTCACAGCAAGAGGTCCTCCTGTTTGATTCACGGCTGGAGTGCCTACTGTGGGGAGTCTGCATGTCCTCCCCGTGGTCGTGTGGCCTCTGAAAGACATGCGTGAATGGGCGTGCCTTCGCTGAAGGTTGGGCATTGAGCTGGCAACTCGGCACCATAAAAATCTACTGCCAATCATTAGCGGGCCGGAGTTCCGCTGTGGCGATCCCTAACCAGGAAAAGCCAAAAAGACAAACAACAACAAATATGAGTTTGCAAATCTACATGACACTAACACCACTGATGTGTTTAAGTCACACACATTTGACACTTACTGGTGATGTCATGTTATCACCATATATGTGTGTGCCATGTGATGACATTGCTCATACACCATGTGGATGTTGTCTTGATGTGAGCATGTCTGTTTGCCTGTACTGGTGTCTTTACCTATCAGCACATGCCTGGATGTGTTCACATTAATGCAATTGACCTTAATGCTGTGTATATGTCACATATATAGTCATACATAGCCATTAGGGACATGGCCTGTGACCCTGGAGACTTGCAAGCATGTATGTGTTTTGCAATATACATCTACAAGGCACTGTACAGCTGTGTAGCATCTTGCCATGTATTGCCTGTGTTGCACATGTGTAACACATGGGACAAGAGCTAACCTGATGGTATTTGCAGGGTTGGATATCAACTATAGCATGTATGGTCATAGTGAACTAGTAGGCAATATGCCCTGGACCAGTTATGAGCCTAGGCAGGCAGGTTACCTAGCTGTAGGCAACAGACAGGTAAGTTTCAGTGGCCAGTTCAAGCAGTGCCACAGAACCGATCCACAGGGTTACTGATATATTTGGCATGCGGTCATCATACCACATCACAGAGAGGGGCAATGTGCAGCTTTGCTGGCCAGGGATGCATAGTATGGCAAGAGTATGTTAAGTGTATGGGACAGAGATCTGTCAGGCATGTTGTGATCCTTGTACTAGAAAGGTGGATGTCCATGAAGTATGTGTTTATTTGGGATTAGGATGTGTTAAGTGTAGCATGTCCAACATCTCTGGGTTGGACATGGCTTTATTCAGGGTAGGCTGCATACTTTGTAGTGGAGACAGGGATTGGGAAGGGCAGTGTAGGCCATCTACACATGGGCAATAATCCTTAAAGGAAATATGTGATCTATTATGGGTCAGATGATTGTTGAGTATGGCTGAACAATTATTTCTATATTCATGGATGGCATCCTGTCATGATTACGGGTGCCACATACGACTACCTGACTGGTGTGGTGAAGTAACTATCAAATGAAAGACTACTGTCCAGCTGCATCCCATACATACACAGTTGCCATTATGTTGGCCGCTGCCTAGGTGGTAGTTCATGGGTCAGGGTTTTTAACATAGGGGATGACAATGCAATACTTAGCTGTCAGATTGTGGCCATACATCACACACGACACATCCGACACACAAAGGCCCTTCTGTATGTTGAACGCAGCACACATTGCGTCAACTATTGCTCATAGTCATTTGCAAACATCAATAGGCAGATGCCTTCTGTGTTAGTCTGTGTGGTATAGATAACAAAGAGGGGGAGTACCAGGAATGAACCCTGTATTACTGTGGCTGGCACTGGTTTGATGTGCATGTATTAGTCAGACACCTTCTGTAGTGTTGGTTCTGCCAGCAGTCCAGTTGCCAACCACTCCTGTGACATAGGAATATACACCTAGTTTACTGATGTAGCTGGAACACAGTATGGGTGATGGTGTCCTACGACCTGGCAATGTCATGATATGCAATGTGAATTAACCCTACTCTCATCTACATCTGTACTGATTACAATACACTGATCACAGTTCATGGCCTTACAGACCAGAATCAGCAGGGTAGTTGTGCACTATTTCCCATTCTCAATGGTGTCTCCCTCTTTATGAGGTGTGACAACTGTTGCTGTGCACCATTCGGTAAAAGAAGATACAAACTTACAGCAATTGTTGGGCACAACACCCAGTATAGCCTTTAGGAAAGGATTTAACTTAAAGGCATTGCTAGAAATGAACAAAAATAGTTCATTTAATAAAGTTAAGGGTATGGTTAAATGTGGATTGTGCAACCAGTGTAAATTCATGCAGGAAGGTAATTATGTGGTCATCAACAATGTGAAATACAAATTAACAGGTAACTTTACCTGCTCATCTAAGGCAGTGGTGTATGTGGCAAGCTGTAAGCAGTGCCCTGCTTTCTATATAGGAAAGACTGAGAGGGCACTGCATAAAAGAGTGTATGAGCATTTATATGCTATTTCTAAGAGCGACACTAACAACGCTCTGGCCTTCCATGTTATGGACAATAAAGAACATAGTTTCAGATTTATGGTTCTGAAACAAATTAGGACACAAATGTTTTCAGGTCCATGGCAATTGTTGTTA
Organism: Protopterus annectens; assembly: GCF_019279795.1. NCBI lineage: Eukaryota > Metazoa > Chordata > Ceratodontiformes > Protopteridae > Protopterus > Protopterus annectens. The sequence continues at coordinate 739,258,195 of NC_056726.1, forward strand.
GAAAAGGAAGAGCTATTATGGCAGCTTAGGACATCTGCACACACACACACCCTGGCTTAAATGAAGCAATATCGCTCACTTGTATTTTAAAACTATTAGCTTGTAAAAGGTAACATCTTTTGACTCAGCAGGGAGCTTTTGGAAACTCTCCATGCATAGCTAAGTCATATTTTTTGATTTGGTTCCCCTTTGAATGGCGTTGCATCTAGCGTCTAATACAAACGCATAGGGACTTTTGAAGTGAAGTGTCGAGTTGAACTATATAGGATTTTACATTGATTAATCATTTAACGCATGTATTGCATTTAAGAGAACAACATAATGCCACATGGACATAGTGGTTTGCATCCATTTTTAACAAACCACAAAACTTATTAGCGTCGTCATAAACATTGAAAGACATTAGGTTTACACATATTCGCTCAATTATAAGCTGCAGGTATTATATAAATTAAACACTAAAACTAACAATTGGTTCTTCTTAGAGCATATTTATAACAACAGGACATTTGAAAATGTATAGAAGTTTTTGTTTTAAAATTTTAAATTTTAAAACTTTAAACTTATAGGTGTTAATATTTGGAAAGCTACTCATGAGAGTTTTGTAGTTCCATGCTAATAATCATTTAAATGTTAGCACTATGAGCTAAATTTAAATTTAAATTTAAATGTTTAAGGCTTAGCCTTTGGATGTAGTTGCAATTATTACGTAATTTATAATTTACGTATTTGTGTATATACTTTTTATACAATATAAGAACAGTGCATATTACGTATATGAGCACTGATAGACATTATATCCCTTTATGATAGAAAAGGCTGGAAGTTTTTGCGTTTTAAATGGCGAAATAATTCGCATTTTTAAAGTGAAGTTTTGTTTAGTTTTGTTTCTAATATTTTAGCTGCTGGTTCTGTATGGTTTTAAACTCACAAGCTGTTGAATTGGTAATTGGCAATTTGTTTTCTAATTGGTTAATTAGTTAACAGCACCCTTTTTAAAGAAAGTTTGATACTACAACTGGTTGTTTCATTTTTGTCTGAGGAAGGAGAGATAGGAGTCTCTCCGAAAGTGCTTGTGGTTAATAAAAGCTCTAATATTACAGCGTATGGACTTTTGTTGCCTTCTTTGGAACAGTTTTACCGGACTGTGGATTTTACTTTATTATCTGTTTTCCTTACGCTTAGCAGCTTGTTCCCTCGAATTTTTGACCATTCGGTGTGTACACAGCCTGACATGAAGCTATGATTGAACATGATGTGTATGTGGATAGCTGATTGTTCTTACATTTGTGTAGGATATACCCTGGGATGTTGACAGGTCCCATAAAAGCTGTATGTATGGCTTTAGAGAGTGCAGCTTGTACCTGCATAGTTGTTATTACAGGGGCCCTGTAGTGTACATGGATATATAACTAAGTGTACATGTTGGAGGGGGGGAAGTGGGAGTGGGTTTAGGCTCCCCAAGACCCTGTCTGGATAAACAGGTGCTATTTCTGTAGGTGCAGTACTTTCCATGCCATAGTGCTGTGCAGCACTGCAGGTGTTGTCATTGCCATTACAATTAATGACACAGCTATAGAATGCTCTGTGATTGACCTCATAATATGTGGCTGCTTAGTTTCACAGTAGCTTTGTGTGGTTTTTTATGGTGTATCTGCATCTTACTGAGGCTGACCAGGTATCACCTACACTCATGTGTGTTCACTCTTGCAACAGTTACTACTTTCTGTGGCACAGTTTAAAGCATGGTACCACCAGTTTGCTTTCTTGTTTGTGTTTGGTTGAATCTTGCTTCTGTTTCAATGGTGCAATCACTGCACATGTGTGATGGCTTAAGGTTCATTTGTGTAGGAATCAGCATTTGTACATGCATTGTCCATCTGCATGGGTGCCATGACAGTCACCACTTTGCTCTTAGGAAACATAACATTGACATTGGAGACTGACTATGTGTAGTACACTGTTAGCCCTGTTTGTGTGACTACTGTAATCTAGGTCATTGGGGTTGATGGAATCCAACATGCATAGAGTGCAGGTGTTGGTACATTAGGAGTCTTTCGAGATCATAATGGAATAGTTGAGAGTAGCCATTATTATGATTTTCTGTCTCAGACCTAATCTTCCCCATTACAGCACATTATGACAGTTGGGAAATCCGCGGCATGGTGGGTGATCTGTCGCAAGGTGCAATTTGAATTCCACTTTGGCACAAAGGTAGTTGCTCAGCATAATGCATCTGAAGTTATGCAAGTGCAACTAGTGTGGGGGTGTACATATCCTTCAGGAATATGGACACACCTGTGGCCCGTGAGTTCCAATAAAGGAAAATGGGTAAGAGGTGAGGTATGTTTTATAACATGGTCGTGCAGGTGTGCTCTCCAGAGCATTGAAACATGTCTCAGCCACTGCACAAATATGTAATCCATGTTAGGGATTGACACATGTGTGTCCATATAGTGTTTCTGACATGTATCATTGTGTAGTGAGACCCGCAGTTTATTGCTTGGCTGTCCCTGTAACAGCAGTGGACCTTCACTTGAACTATGCATGATGAATGCACTATAGGGGAAGCATGAACCCTAGGCAGTATCCAGATTCCCAGGGGTGACAGGTGCAGACCTTGTCTGGCAAAGCATCATGGTCTGTCAACCATGTTATCCCAGGCAGACAGATACTGGATACCCTTTGACTTGCACCACTACATTAGACAATTGTGGAATACAATCCTTTTGTCCTTGTACTGCAGTATCATTCTGGCCAATGGCAGTATGCTACAAGGCCGTGGGACATACCTGCATGGGCTACAAGACCTGACAGTTCCTACATGTGTTTCCATGCAGTCCAGGCTACTGCATCACAGGTCCTGCACAACAACATGGAATATGCTAAAGCCATGTGTATAGTTCAAAGAGGTGGTCTGAGTGTATGTGTATGTGGCTAATCATGGCAAACAAGCAGCTGACAGTATGGATGCCCTCATATAGGTTGGTATGTAACATAGTGCTAGAGTTTGCATTCACAAATGAGTACTGTTGGGCATGTTTCTGGCCATGTGTTCTGAGGTGTGGTAAAATTATGCAAACTATGTCATACAGTTTGTATATTTCATTGTCTGTCTCTTCCAGCTTGGGAGGTCACTTGTTTGGCCAGATACTTAGAAGCATCTGTCAATGTGTGTGATTTCTGGTAGTGTGTGTGTGGGTGTCCTTACTGTGTTCTGGAAAGGGTATGTGTTGGATGTGATGATGAGATGCATGTGTTAACCTACACCTCATGACTGTCCAGTCCAGTCATGGCTGTAGACTGGGCTGCCTTCCAACTTACCCTGTAGCTGCATCTCAAACAATGTGTGGGGCATGGTGTTAGGTGGGTTTGGCAGTGTACATGTCATAGCGATTACATTCCCCCAGGATGGCCAAATACACAAAGCTGACATTAGTAAACACCAGCAGCTGACTAGTGGACATGCCTGTATGAACATTCAGTACTACAAGCACCGAGTACTGTATTTAGTTTACTTATTTCTTATGAAGATGTTTTAGACATTGATGCTCACATGTAAATATTTGTGTTATGGACGTAACAACACTGGCTATTACGGAAACATTGTAGCTACCTTTAGCAGCAATCCTCCTATGAGGAGCACATCACATCCTGTTAGCTGATTACAGATGATGCAAGTGTCTACAGGTCTGTTTCCTTCTCTGGCTATATACTCACATATCCACCAGGACTATGAGCTGTGTTCTGCACAGACACCCACTCTTCAAACAGAGTTATGTATCAATAGACTCTAATGCCACTATCAACATGATCAGGATATGATCAGATAGTGTAAGCCATCACCTGTGACGCGACTATTACACATGGGCAGCAGTCTCCTACATCTTACACTCCTACTGCAGATGTTACACTGTAGTTAAAGATGATATGCAACCTGGTTTATAACCAGTACTGTGCACTACCTTACATATAGTATGTGCAAGTGGCTGTTAGGTTGGCAATGAGAGGTTAGGCTACACAAACCTGGTAGTTCAACCACTGTGTGTCTACTCTCGATATCCACTCTATGTAGGTGTGCACATAGCCATTTGGCCCAGCCCTGTAACATGGGTCACTACACATTTGCGTAACATGTACACATGCACAGCTGTTATTGCTTGCAAATGATACTAGAGAGGTCCAGCCCTGTAACAAGAGTTGCTACACATTTGCATAACATGTGCACATGCATAGCTGTGATTGCTTGCAAATGATACTAGAGAGGTCCAGCCCTGTAACACGGGTCACTACACATTTGCATAGCATGTACACAGGCACAGCTGTTATTGCTTGCAAACAATACTAGAGATGTCCAGCCCTGTAACAAGGGTCACTACACATTTGCATAACATGTACACATGCACAGCTGTTATAGCTTGCAAACAATACTAGAGAGGTCCAGCCCTGTAACAAGGTTCACTACACATTTGTATGACATGTACACATGCACAGCTGTTATTGCTTGCAAACGATACTTGAGAGGTCCAGCCCTGTAACAAAGGTCACTACACATTTGAATAACATGTACACATGTGCAGCTGTTACTCCTTGCAAACGATACTAGAGAGGTCCAACCCTGTAACAAGGGTCACTACACATTACTAGAGAGGTCTAGCCCTGTAACAAGGGTCACTACACATTTGCATAACATGTGCTTGCAAACTAGAGAGGTGGATATTTCATGTGTTATGTGCATGGATAGTTACCTAGCTCTTCCAATTATCTTTGTTATCATGCTACTAAACTGTCAGATGAATGCAAGTGATATGTATCCTGTTATTGAGTATTGTAATTGCCAATAGACATAACTACTGTTTGCATAACATAACATAATTTCTATGTAGAATGGAATACAGATCCGCCTAAAATACTGTATATTATACAGTTATTGGCACAATATCCCACAATGCAAACCATATTTTCACAGTAAGCCCACCTTTGCATGTTCATCTTACTTATACACCCATTCATATGTTGACTGTTACAATATATCGACATATACTATCCCCTGTTATAGCACATACTTGTTGGACCAATCCTGACACTGACAGTGGCTGGAAGCAAACTGGTGAGTTCCAAGCCCATATCATCCCTTGTGGTGTATGAGGAGTTTGCCTTGTAACCTACAGCAGTACACACATAGAATACTACAAGCATTACTACTGCTCAACAATACATAGCTACAAGATAGCTATTTTCACTATATGCATTGATTACACTGTAATTCTTACAGAACAGGTAATACATACACAGACATACTACATGTTATACATACCTTCTTAGTAATTGGAGGTGTTACTGACTAGTATAATACTCATTTTCGGTTCGTCTTTCAGTTTCTGGTACTGTCCTGCAGGTAGATACAGATGGTTTGAATGTGTGACAAGGCAACCTTTTATAGGTTCATAGGTTCATAGGTTTATACTAGGCTATCTGCCCTAAGGCATTTATAAGCCTAGCCCAAAGTTTTGTGGCTTACGCCACCTTATATGAAAAATACTGTGCCCATTAGTTTGTTGTGCCTCTGTCCAGCAGTGACACAGAGATGATTCAGGGTAAACCCTCGATCTCCCATCCACAGGTCAAGATTTCTCTTGAACAGAGCCAGCGAGGTGCTCTGCCTCACATGGACCGGGATTTTATTCCACAGCATAGGGAGTCTCTGAGTGATAAATCTATCCCTCCAGCACGTCCTATTTATATCCGAGCTAAGGTTTAAGTCACTTGCTCTAGTGGTTTTGGTGGATTTGGATTTTTTGAGGTGGAGCATGTCCATTAATTCTGGTTTGGACATGGCCTTGTATGTCAGGCACATATCACCTCTGAGCAGACGGTATGCGACTGAATAGAGCTGGAGTTTCTTCAATCTGGCAGCATATGACAGATTTTGGAGTCCCTTTATCCTTTTGGTGAGAAACTTTTGGGGTCTCTCCAATTGCTGCAGATGTCGGGTGAGATACATCCCGAATGGGGCATTGTACTCGATCATTGGTCTGATAAGTGAAGAGTACAGGGGAACAATGACCTCACTAGATCTGGATGTGAATCCCTTCATGATCAGGTGGGCAAAGTAAAAGGTCTTTCTAACCACTTTAGCAACATGAGTGTCAAAAGAAAGGCCACTGTCAACCTGGGTCCCCAGGTCCCTGATAACCTCTTCTGTGCTTAGTGGATTGCCACCTATATGGTAGCTTGGGGTTACCTTGTTTTTCCAGAAGGGTATGACTATACATTTTTGGCATTTAACTTCAGGCCATGGCTCTGGCACCAGCTATCTGTTTCTGTGAGCCCCTTCTGAAGGATATCCATGTCCGATGCACTTTCCACTATGGCGCCCAGTTTGCAGTCGTCTGCAAACTTTGTCAGCCGAAGTCCTCCCATGTTGGCCTGTACTTCTGAGAAGTAGATGCCGAACAAAAGGGGGCCAAGGACCGAGCCCTGTGGGATACCACTTGTGACCGGCTTGGAGTCTGACATAGCGCCAGCAACTCTAACGCTGTGGGTTCTGTCCTTAAGCCAGTTTGCAACCCATCTTGTGACATATGGGTTTACATTTAAGCTGGTAAGTTTTTCTACAATACCGAGTGGGGTATTGTGTCGAAGCCTTGCAAGGTCAAGGTAGGCTGTATGGACTTCCTTTCCTCATCAATGGCCTTGGTGACTGTTTCGAAGAAGTCGACCAAGTTCAAAAGGCATGATCTGCCCTTGACGAAGCCAAACTAGGTCGGGTCCAATGTCTGCAAGTCCCCTATATCTTTGTTTATGAGCCCCATTATGATCCTCTCCATAGCTTTGCAGACTAGACTTGTTAAGCTTATGGGGCGGTAATTACCAAGGTCCGTAGAGGCACCGCCTTTGTGGAGTAGGACCACAGTTGCCGTACGCCACTCCTTGGGCACGTATCCTGTGGTAAGGCTGAGATTAAACAGCTGCCTTATGTGCGGGTTTAATTCCTCATTTAGCTCAAGTAGCACACAGCTGGGGACACCATCCGGTCCCATTGATGCTGTGTTTTTAGCTTTAGAGAGCGCAGCTTTCACCTGTGCATTTGAGATGTCTGGGAGGCTACACTCCGCTGGGATAGTTATCTCTCCTTTAGGGGGAGAGGGGGTGAAGTTTGCACTGAACCTGTCTGCCAGTATGTTGGCAATGTCTGTGGGTTCAGTGATTTTTGTATCATTTTGGACTAATTCTGAGCATATCTGGGAGTTTCCACCCAGGTTCCTAACATAGCTGAAAAAGGCCTTATGATTGTCCTTTGAATCAATGGCAGTTTTTCTCCCAAAATTGGCCTTAGTTGATTTTATGAGTGCTCGTATTTTTTTACTAATAATGATCAGGGGTGACTTCCCTTTTATGGATTTTGTTCTATCATGTAATAGCTTTCTCCTCTTATTGTAAAGTTTGTTAATGGCTGGGGTCAACCAGACTGGACATTTGCCCTTTGTGGAAAGAGTCTTGGTTTTATTTGGGATTGCCTGATCCATGCAGTCCTGGAGGTGTTCATAGAAGGCATTTGTAAGGGCTTCTGCAGCTTGGGTTGTGGTTTCCACTGGCTCAGGGGCCTTGAAGGATACCACACCAGTCTTGAGTAGTGTGAAGTTTGCTTTAGAGAAGTTCTTCACTGTGGTCTTTTTTGTTTGGGGTGGGGGCGGGATGTGGATTTCCAGTGAGATTAGTTTATGATCAGATCTCACCAATGAGGGATATACTTCCGGTGTGGAGCATTTTGTCCCCATGTTTGTGATAATGATATCTGGTATATTTTCTCCTCTCATGGGAACAGTGACTAGCTGTTCCATGGCTTTTGAATTTATGAACTCCAGGAACCATTGGGCTAGAAAGTTAGGGCTTGAGTAATGTTCCCAGTCTATATTTGGGTAGTTGAAGTCACCCAATATGATGGTGTTTGGAGATACATTTATACCCTCCAGTGTCTTCAGGAAGGCTGTGTGGGGTTCCTGAGTTTGAGAGGGTGGCCTGTAGCATGCTACAATTTGTAGAGCAGTTTTGCCTATGGTTAGTTGCACCCGAATGGTTTCCGAAGCTTCGTGCGTTGCCACCAACCTGGAGGTGTGGGTATCCTTTATGAATATGGATACACCCCCTCCTTTTGTAGTGTGGTCCGGGTTTTGGGGCCAGAACGCATGATATGAGGTAAAACCTAATAGTGCTGGGGTGCTCTCAGGAGCCTTGACCCAGGTTTCAGTTACAGCACAGACATCAATATTCTCCATACTGAGAAGGGCCTCGAGTGCGTGCATTTTGAGATTTAGACTTCTGGCATTGAGCAGCATTACCCTCAGTTTTTTCCCATTTTTGTTTTCTAGGGTGGTAGGTTTAGAACTTGAGCCTTGCCTAAAAAAGGCACTATGGGGGTGGCAAGAGCCTTAGCCAATATCCAGAATCCCAGGGGTGACAGGTGCAAGCCGTCTCTTGCGAAGCAGCGTGGCTTGTCAAGCATGTCATCCCAGGCAGACTGACACTCGATCCCCTTTGAATGACACCAGACATTAAGCCAATTGTTAAAGCTGATCATCTTGTCTCTATATTGTGGCATCATTCTTGGTGAAGGAAGGATACTGCTCAGGGCCAGGGTCATACCTGCCTGGGCTACATAATCAGAGAGCTCCACTATGTCTCTTTTCATGTAGTCCAGGGAGGTACGTCTCAGGTTGTTCACACCAGCATGGACAATGACTGTGTCATATTTGTACTTGCTGTGGAGTGAACAGGGTGCTTGTGTTATGTGGTGGATTCTAGCCCGATAGGCAGCTTACTGTGACCCTCTCCTTGTTCAGCCTGGTGAGTGGGACGTCAGTGTGTCTGACTATGGAGTCACCTATGACAAGTATGTTTGGTGTTGTATTTGGCCTTAAGGGCTGTGACTGCTTTGCACACTGCTTTTGTGGTTTATGTGTTGCTTGTGGGGTGTCTTGAGGTAGCAGTTGTTTGGGTGTCTGCTTTGGAGGCCTCTGCTGTTTAGGTAAATTTTACTCAGAGCCTCAGTATGTCTTTGTGTGTTTATGTGTTTGATTCAGTGGTGTGGTAGCATTATGTGAGGCTGGTTTTGTGGTGTGTGTAGTTGCCTTCTCCTCCTGTCTGGTCTTGCCAGTCCTGAGTTGAGAGAGCTCAGCCTCCAGTTTGGCTAAATAGCTGCATCTCGCAAGTATTTGTGTTATGTGGGAGGAGGAGAGGGTTGTCTGTGTACATGAGGCAGTTATAACGTTGCCTCAAGATTCCCAGATTCACCAGCTGGACCAGAGAGGAGATTGACAACTGACCTTTGGACATGCTAGAATAATATTGGGAATTCCTTAATAATTGAAAACAAGGGCCAGTGGGGAGTGAGGGTGTAGTGCTTTTAATTTTTAGTGCTGACTTATATTATTGCTTTAGTGAGCAAGTGCCAGGTAACTTGAGTGCAATGTGTTACAAGTAACTAAATGCAAAAATGACAAACAGTAACTTTCTTTCAAGTGAAACAAGGAAATAAGTACAGTAAGCAATGCAGATATCACTAGTGATCCACAGAAGTGCTGAGAAGCCACGTATTAGGTGAAATTAGCGTTCCAGGGAAATAACAAGCAAACAAACAACAAGCATATAAACAAAGCTAGATTTAGCAGGCCTGGATCTAGTCTATGCTACAGCAAACAAGGTATACCAATTTCAGTAAGATACAGTTCAAATATTCAGGCACTATAAACCTTTAACCAGAAATTCCCAGCTCAGAAGGGCAGAGTCCAGCCTCTTCTCCCAAAAGAGTGCAGACCACGAACCTTCTTAATGTAAAATAACTGGCCTGAAGCCCAAGTGCTTAAACCAGAACTAATACACGTGGACACTGGGCTCTCAATCAGCAGTTTCCAACTTAGAAGGATGAAAGCTACCTGTCCTGCCACCACAGTGCTTGCCACAAACCTTCCTAATGTAAAACAACTGGTCTGAAGCCCAAGTGCTTAATCCAAAAGACTTAGAATGATAGCTACACTTTAATCAAGTTACAACCAAGCAGTAAAAAATACAATTGAATACTTTAGAGAATGTCTGGATTAGTGCTCAAGTTACACAAACAAAGCTAGATCCAGCAGGCCCGAATCCAGTCTATGCCACAGCAAACAAGGCGTACCAACTTTAGTAAGAAGAAGTTCAGATATGCCTGCACTATAAGCCTTTAACCAGAAATTCCCAGCTCAGAAGGGCAGAGTCCAGCCTCTCCTCCCACAAGAGTGCAGACCACAAACCCTCTTAATGAAAAATAACTGGCCTGAAAGCCCAAGTGCTTAAACCAGAATTAATACACTTTTAGAATAACAGACACTGAGCCCTCAATCAGCAGTTCCCAACCTAGAAGGATGTAAGCTACTGTTCTGCCACTACAGTGCAGACCATAAACCCTCTCAGTGCAAAACAACTGGTCCGAAGCCCAAGTGTTTAAACCAAAAGGCTTAGAATGAGTTACATCAAGCAGTAATAAATACAATTGAGTATTTTTAAGATGATGCAAAAGTAAAATGAAGTAGGTAGAAACACAAGTACAGTAAAAGCAGATCAATTTTTTTTTTTTAATCTGAACAAGTGCTGAGATCAAAGAAACAGATTTGAGTGCTGAAACTAGAAAACTGGCTAGTTATAAGAAAAAAAAACAAGCTAGAAGGCTTCCCTCAAACACAGAAGGGCTTGGGGGCTCAGAAGCCTACAAATAGTCTATACCACTTAACAGGAAAGGCAGGAAATAAGCTTAATTTTTTTTTGTCTGTTTCCGAGATGCTCTCTTTGTACACAGTAGGAGTGCCTGAAATCAGAATATGATCTCACTGCACTCAGTTGAGTGAGCAAATGAGATGGGCCCAGAGGCAGGCTGAGGGGCGGGCAGTTTCAAGGCCACTAAGATTAACACCAAAACAAAAACAGAGAAGGTGGGTGGGAAGAACTGAAGAGCAGAGTTAAAACTGCCAGTTCAGTTAATATTCATACAACACAGTTTAAATCAAATTAAATGCTGTATTTTTTTTTTAAAAAAGTGCAGATAAAGGTACTTAAATTCTCTTATACGTCCAGTTGAATATAACCAAGTTCTTAGCCGGCCAAAGCTGAGGTTTCTAAGCAGAAAATATTTCACACTGTACCACTTCAATAGGCAAGGACAGGAAATCAAAGAATGTGGCTACCCCACACCTGTAATTACTAGCAAATAACAAAATTCAGCGAATACTAACTTCAGTTCAAGTTACTGAAGAGCAGAGTTAAAACTGCCAGTTCAGTTAATATTCCTACAACACAGTTTAAATCAAATTAAATGCTGTATTTTTTAAAAAAAAAGTGCAGATAAAGGTACTTAAATTCTCTTATACGTCCAGCTGAATATAACCAAGTTCTTAGCCGGCCAAAGCTGAGGTTTTTAAGCAGAAAATATTTCACACTGTACCACTTAAATAGGCAAGGACAGGAAATCAAAGAATGTGGCTACCCCCACACCTGTAATTACTAGCAAATAACAAAATTCAGCAAACACTAACTTCAGTTCAAGTTACTGAAGAGCAGAGATAAAACTGCCAGTTCAGTTAATATTCCTACAACACAGTTTAAATCAAATTAAATGCTGTATTTTTTTAAAAAAGTGCAGATAAAGGTACTTAAATTCTCTTATACGTCCAGTTGAATATAACCAAGTTCTTAGCCGGCCAAAGCTGAGGTTTTTAAGCAGAAAATATTTCACACTGTACCACTTAAATAGGCAAGGACAGGAAATCAAAGAATGTGGCTACCCCCACACCTGTAATTACTAGCAAATAACAAAATTCAGCAAACACTAACTTCAGTTCAAGTTACTGAAGAGCAGAGTTAAAACTGCCACTTCAGTTAATTTTCCTACAACACAGTTTAAATCAAATTAAATGCTGTATTTTTTTTAAAAAAAAGTGCAGATAAAGGTACTTAAATTCTCTTATACGTCCAGCTGAATATAACCAAGTTCTTAGCCGGCCAAAGCTGAGGTTTTAAGCAGAAAATATTTCACACTGTACCACTTAAATAGGCAAGGACAGGAAATCAAAGAATGTGGCTACCCCCACACCTGTAATTACTAGCAAATAACAAAATTCAGCAAACACTAACTTCAGTTCAAGTTACTGAAGAGCAGAGATAAAACTGCCAGTTCAGTTAATATTCCTACAACACAGTTTAAATCAAATTAAATGCTGTATTTTTTTTTAAAAAAAGTGCAGATAAAGGTACTTAAATTCTCTTATACGTCCAGTTGAATATAACCAAGTTCTTAGCCGGCCAAAGCTGAGGTTTTTAAGCAGAAAATATTTCACACTGTACCACTTAAATAGGCAAGGACAGGAAATCAAAGAATGTGGCTACCCCCACACCTGTAATTACTAGCAAATAACAAAATTCAGCTAAACATTAACTTCAGTTCAAGTTACTGAAGAGCAGAGTTAAAACTGCCAGTTCAGTTAATATTCCTACAACACAGTTTAAATCAAATTAAATGCTGTATTTTTTTTAAAAAAGTGCAGATAAAGGTACTTAAATTCTCTTATACGTCCAGTTGAATATAACCAAGTTCTTAGCCGGCCAAAGCTGAGGTTTTTAAGTTTTTTAGATTTTTACAGTTACAGATCAGTAACATGTGCTATCCCGATAACCAGTTGGTGTTCCTAAGTAGCTAATTACATGCACATCAGCTGCGCTGCTACTGCCTTAGCCAATACCATGGCAATAGTGGAGCATAATTGAGTACTCCACTTGGGCATTGTCCCTTTGCCTTACTTGTGAGGAAGACAGCCTGGAAGTGTTGTTTGGAATCTATTGCAACAGCTGTATGGAGACGAACAGTAATATATTGTGTGTAATGTGTAATGTAATGCTGTTATATTTCTGAACATTGCTACTTGTGCAGGGTTTGTCTGTACCTAATACGTCTGCATATGTTTCAGTCTGGCCAGGTTGTTTGACCAGCTCAAGGCTGCATAGCTATGCATATAATGTTAGAGGGTTTACAGTGTGCTTACCAGACATATTTAGTTTGGTGTTACTGTGTATCATACTGTGCTGATAATCAGTACTCGGTAACACTTCCTGGTGTATGAACCTTTCAACTCTCTGAAACGGGATTAGTTCATACAAACCCTGTAACATCAGCAGCTGTGCAATTTTATAACAGCAACTATTTCACATAGGGCCATGTTAGTGTGTCTGTGTCCAAGTATGTTAAGGTTTCAGCAGATGTTGTACAGTAGTTGAATAATTGGTTATGGTATGACAGTATGTATTGATGTAATTATTTTGGCTGTGGGGTAGATGTTGGTGGGTGTTCATAGCACATGCAGGTATGTAGGAACCCCTTTTATACAATGTCTATATGTGTGTGAGTGCTCTTTCCCTATGTGAACACCTATCCCTTAGTGGACTAATACTATGGTAATTGCAGGCTGATTTGTTAAGGCACTGTTAAATGCTTCCTGTATAGCATGCAGGTACTGTTAGTCCTTGAATCCTTTTGGCAATACATCGGAATGTAATAAAGTTTTGCAAAATGAAAGTTGTCTGTATATTTCTGTCATGGATATTTGCATTCATTGCAGTTGTGTTGGTGACAGTGTCCATAGAACATATTTGTAATAGTGTATTGGCATATACTCTTCATATGTTATGTTCATATTGTTTGGGGGGGGTGCGATTGCTATGGTCCATGTTATACTCAGATATGAACACTTCGGATGCTGTCTATACACATGTATGTCTGTGTATGTATATGTATATATATATATATATATATATATATATATATATATATATATATATATATATATATATATATATATATATATATATATATGTGTGTGTGTGTGTATATATATATATATATATATATATATATATATATATATATATATATATATATATATATATATATATATATATATATATATATATGATACGTTTATCTGTACCTCCATAGATGTGTAGATGTTTTTAACCTATCTATATATCTACATGTATATGTAAATCTGTATATATCGACATGTTTCTATGTATCCCTCTCTTTCTCTCTCTCTCTATATATATATATATATATATATATATATATATATTTATATATATATATATATATATATATATATATATATATATATATATATATATATATATATATATATATATATATATATATATATATATATATATATATATATAGATATATATGAGCATACGCCTTTCATTGGGTACATGGCGGGCTGTCCTATTTCAACACATTCCTCCCTTTTGTGTTTTATCCTGTCTGCATACACAACTGGGATAGGTACATCTCAGGTAGCTTAGTGTTAGGTTACTCAGAGGATGGAGTACATGGTTGTGGGTTCTAATCCTGGAAGGTGTTATTTTTTTACCTCTCAGAGTAGGCACTGGTAGGGAAAGTGTGAATAATGCACATTTAAGCAGCTGTAAACAGGTTTGCCCATGGTCTGCCCGATGTTAAGCAAAGGTTAAACCTGTGAAGCGCTTCTCTATTTACCGTGTTTCAGCACCACTTACCATTATTCAAACCCGTGGAAATCCACTTGCAACTGCTTAAGAGAGCTTTAATTCACCTGCACCCAACAGCCCTTATTCTGGCCCTCAGAACAACTTAACAGCCCTTGCAGGTCTTGAACCCGGGACCATGAACACCACAGTTACTGACTTTACCACTAAGGCATCTGAGATATGTACAAATGTTATGGTGTTTAGAATATACATTGTACTACAGACATTCATCACTACTGAAAACAAATGTGACAGTCAGTTGGTGTACATATGTCTGATACATGTTAATGTTCATGTTTGTGAAATTAGGTGTTGCAATGTGACAGGACAGGGTGTATTATGAATTAGAAAGGTTCTTGTTTTGTGTCCTTTTTCTATTCTATCCATACTCCTTGTATACCCCTCCAGTTCACTTACTGAACATCCAACCCAGACCCTCCTTGATGCATGATTTCATTACCCATCATTCCTCCTCCACCCCAATCTTCACATGCACAACAACCATCCCTTCTATGGTGAATTAGGTTAATATTAATAGTTATAATACCAGAGCTGCATGTGTTTTGTGTACACTTCAATTCCTTTGGAGTGCTTCTGTGTCACGAAGTGTGTTCATAGATGCTTATGTATATGGCTATTGATGTAACTCTATAATATATATATATATATCTATGTGCAGGCATCACTGACATGCATATATCTGTATATATATATATATATATATATATATATATATATATATATATATATATATATATATATATATATATATATATATATATATATATATATATATATGTGTATAGGTTTACCTAGGTTTACCTTTATATGTGCGTATTGCACAAGGGCTTAACAGCAATTTTCCGAAAGACAGTTTGCAAAGTTTGCAAACGCCCAATGGAAAAAGGTTCGAATGTGCAATGAGTGAATGCACAGTGAGATTCGTTCATTGCACATTCGACATTCTGTGGCAGATTGCACTATAGTGGGGATTTGGAAATGGTTTCTTTCCCCGCTGTTCTGGGATCTTGGAGTGAGAATAATAAAGTAGGGGGAGTGCAGAGGGGCTTGCCCCCCTGCATTACACTTTATCTAATTTTTTGTCAACATTACTGTTCGAAAATCAGCGAATCGGCTGTTCGATTTGCTGATGTTCAAACATTTACAACTATCGCTGTTTGAAGTTTCATGGTTACGATTCGGTCATATGAGCAATCGCACCAATGTGTTTCACCGTTTTATAGATATATATATATATATATATATATATATATATATATATATATATATATATATATATTTCGTATTAATTTGTAACAGTAATACATATGTAGACTTGAATGTGTTGGTTCATAAACTACAGTACATTACAATGTACTGTACATATGTACACAAAGTGACTGTCCCATTTGTGATCATTACAGTGGAATGCATATGGCATAAGGTGTAGTCTCAAGACTGTGAAATATGTATACACCTCAGATGGTTTAGTGGTAAGTCCCGTGACTATAGTGTGCATGGTTCAGGGTTCAACACCTGCGATGCTTTAAAACTGTTTTTTACTCTAGAATAAGGCTCATTTAAGCAGTTGTAAGCATGTTTCAAAGTGTTTGTGTGACATTATAGCCGTGGTTAAACACAGTTAAACAAACTTTGTAACATATAACCTGTGCATGCAAACACGGCCACATCTGCTAACTACTCAGGATATATACATGTCAGTGAAGTAACATCTCACTATGTGCTGACATAACATTACATTCTCTGTTGACTGTACTCTCCAGCACACATGGGTTTATATGGGTGTTTCGAATGTTTATTATACAGACGATTACTTCCTATATATGCAAGCTGTGGTTAAGGTATACTTTTGAACATGATAAATATCCCTGCCTTTAATGGGATTGGGATCTCAAATGCACAGATACTATGCAGATATTGTAACCATTGGACTGTTGACATTAACATTGCTTCCGCCTGTTTCCTATTTAGATGATTTCTATGTGTAAGCTAGGCTAAGCAAAGGGTGGAGGCCCCCAAACCCACTGAGCTTTACCTACTCTTGAAATAACAACATATAACAAATGTACTGTGAGGTCTCCATGGTGGTAATGCTGCGGTAGCGTTGTTGCCTCACAGTAAGATGCTGTCCAGTTCGATTCTCAGCTAGAGCGTCTTCTGCGTGGAGACATGCGTGAATGGGCATACCTTCGTTGAAGGTTGTGCATCAGGGCTGGTAACTCGGCATGTAAAAATCAACTACCAATCATTAGTGGACCGGAGTTCCACTGTGGTGACCCCTAACCGGGAAAAGCTGAAAGTCACAACAACAGAAACAACAACAACAAATGTACTGTGAGACAATACATTACATTCTTAACTACATTAGGCATAGCCCCTCACTGACACACTTCAAGGGAAACCTTGTTGTGTGAATCGGTAACAGAATATACACCCCTGGTATCATGTGTCCCAGAACCATACAGCCAGGGATAGCTGCGAGACCTGTTGGGGAAACTGAATGGTGTTGAATTGTCACATTAACATGCCCACTTTAGATCACTAAGTGCCCCTATCACCCTCCACAACCCCAGACTTCAACAGCTTCCAGCAACTCTACATGGAATTGCTTCATCAATGGTGCAGAGAAAGCCAAAACACTGTAGCTATGCTTCTAATTGTCCTTGGGCAGATAGGTGTGAACCGCTAAAGTGCAGGCCATCACAGCCATAATATGTGAATCAACAGACTTTCAAATCACAATATACAGTGATAAATCACCATGTAGTCAGGAAAAGGTTAAGTACAGCAAGAACATACAGAACACTGATACTTAGTCACTCCAAAACCTTTCTTGGAAGCTCGAAGACTTGTATAAGTTTAAAGCTTTCTATTGCTTACCAGTAGTTTACCTAAATGAGAGATGAAAAACAAGCACAGATGGGAAACATGCATGCAACAATACCATACCGGCCTATGTGTCAGCCTTAGGCTTTGGAATAATGGCCAAGGCTATAGGTGCCCCCATGGTGCCTTATTTAGGAGAGTCTTGAAGGTGAATACCAGCTCCGTAAACAGCACAATAGCAGAATCAAAGAGGGTTATGCTACTCTACACCAGGGGTTGTGATCACAACATGCATGTACTCACAGCACTCCTCAGGATGGACAACGTCAACATCTGTGCAGTAACTGAGATCTGTCTTAAGGCTCCTGAGAGTATAACAGTACTACCAGACTACAACCCATGCCACACATTTCAGCCACAGACCATGAACTGACACAGACATGGAGGGAGTGTATCCATATTGATCAGGGATACCTACACCTCCAGGGTAGTGGGACTGCATGATACCTCTGAGATCATCCATGTGCAGCTAACATCCACCACAACTGCAGTGTAAACTGTGGCCTGCCACAGATCACCCTCCATGACCCAGGACCACCACTCCACCTACCTGGAGACAGTGGAGAACATGACAGTCTTAACACACACCCTGGCATTGGTCGATGTTAACTACCACACCATTAACTGGGAAACTTACTCCAGTACTCACTGCCAGACCCAGTGCCTCCTGGAATTTATCACCTCATATGCCCTGTATCAGGTGGTAACCTCCCTAAAGAGGGGTGGAAACATACTAGAAGTGGTCATCACCAACATGTGCAACAAGTGCACCACAGCGGAGGTTAACTGGTCACTGGTTAGATCTGACCATGAACTATTCACTGTTTCCACATCCAAGCATCTCCCCCACCCATGGATACCACAGTGTATACCTTTCCTACAGCTAAATTTACATTACTAGTGACAGGGGTGGGGGGTTTCACAGCCCCCATGCTAAGGGGAAACACTGCTCAAGATACAGACAGATTTACAAATGCAATCTATAAGCACCTACACTGATGTATGGATTGTACCATCACTGGTAAACCAAGACTCACTCCTCCTAGACAAGGACACCAGTCTGGTGGACCTCAGCAATAAACAGGCTATACTACAGAAGTAGGACTGTGCTCCAGACAAACAGCAAATCCCATGAAGGGCAGACATCCATGTCCACTATTAGTATGATACGTAGGTCCCTCATGACATCATCTAAGGCTAACACCAGCAGGAATATACACAAGGATTCGAAAGATAACCACAAAGCCGTCTTTGGCTATGTCAAGGATCTAAGTGGTGGCACACAGATTTGTACTATGCCGGTGAAATATAGCACAAAATATGCTGACCCTACTGATATCACCAACATCCTTGCAGATACATTCAATGCATACTTCACCCCCTAAAGAGCACACAACACTACCCGAAAGGTACAGTATCCCACACATCAGAGACACACAGGTGGAAATGGCCCTCTCTAACAGCAGAACACAGTGTCAATGGAGGCAGATGTTGTCCCAGACTGCATCTTGCAAACTGTACAAGACAACCTGACCCCCCACCTAATTAAGCTTTCCAACCTCAGCCTTTCCACAGGCTACATGCCCATACAATGGTGCGTGGCAATGGTTATTCCACTCCATTAGGGTGGAATCACAACTGATCATGGTAAATACCACCCCGTAAGCCTGACTAGCCTGGTCTGCAGTGGTATGGATCACATCCTCATGGCACTCATTAACAAAGACATTGGTAACCTCCGAACACATGACCCAATCCAGGTCAGCTTGGTTGAGTGCAGTTCATGCCTACTGAACGAACCTGTTTGACGTCTTACATACAGTCACCAAGACGTTGGATGGGAGAGGTGGTTCACACATATTACCTGGACCTTGCCAAGGCTTTTGACACCATGCCCCATTCAGGTATTATTGACAAACACACCAGCCTGTACATACACCCATACATCACTGGTTGGGTTGCCAACGGGCTTACGCACAGAACCCACATGGTACGACTAGCAGTCTCCAGGTCCAACTCTTGACCAGTCATGACTGGTGTCCCACAGGACTCAGTCCTAGGAGCCCTACTGTTTGGCATATACTTCTCAGAGGTACAGGAAAACACAGGTGCACTAATGCAGACCATGTTTGGCAATGACTGTGAACTGGGAGCCATGATTGATAGTCCAGCTGACACAGACTTCCCTCAAGGGGTTTCACAGAGATCATCACAGAGTGTCAACCTCATAGCCTCCAGCCAAGTGCCACTAACTGCATGGTCATTCCATTGTGGAATATTAAGCACCCACATATTAACACATAAATGGCAGCCACTTTAATATGGATAAGGTAATGGGGTATCTGGGGACTAAGGTAGATAGTGATCTCCCTTTGACAATCATATCTCCAAAGGGGGGGTGGCCTAATGGTTAAGGTGTTTGTCTTACAAACACAAGGTGCAGGGTTTGAGTCTCCCAAGGGATAATTGGCTAGGCTTAAAATGGCTTGCAAGGGCAGTTAACTTAGTACTAATCTATGAACCTATGAACCTAAGTAGTTAGGACATCCTTCTATGTAGGCCATCTGATTACTAAAGGGTTCCCATCTAGACATACTGGGGTTATAGTGCCCCTTTCCTCATCACTCATCAGTCCCATCATAGGGTATAATAACTCATTTGGGATGTACCTCAGAAGACACATCCAACAGTTGCAAGGTCCACGAGTGTACCTCGCCAAGGGGATTACTGGCCTCCAACATATGGCCTATGCAGCCAGATTGAGTAAACTCCTGCTTTACTCAGTGGCATCTTGTTTACCCAGAGATGATCTCTGCTGGCCAACACAGCCATGTCAAACTCAGGCTTAATGGGTAAACTCCACCTATGGGAATCCATGTTACAGTGAGCCACACACTGTAGTGAGCTGAACCTTGCCACAACAATAACTGGAAGATGCTGGAGGGATGGATTCCTGTCATAGGCACTCCCCATACTTTGGAACAACATCCCTAACTGCATTATACAGAGCCCCTCACTAACACTCTGCAAGAGAAACCTTGAAGAGTGGATGGGGATCAGTAGATGCACTCCAGGGATCCCACCATTGGCTCTGCTCCACAGAGGGAAAGTTAATGAATCAATGGGGTGGCAAAAGCTGACACATTTTGGCTGGGCTTATGAATGGCCTCTGGCAGTTGGCCAAGTACCTACCTATGAACCTATACATGCAGTATCAGCACATGTTGATAGCTTAATTTACTGCTCAGGTGTTGACTTACCTTGTGCCAATGGCAGCTGTGTGTGCAGTAGTTGAGGGCTGCCTATGTTGGATGCACATAGTAGACTGTCTATACATGACAATTTCCATGTAGTCTTGGGTGTGTGCCATCCATTTTTACTGTGTGTGCAGGTGGAGAAAGGTGTCAGTCCCTAGGTGCCTACACTGTCAGTGTGTGTGCTATACGTTCCCTCCTTGCCAAGGCATGGGTATACTGGGCACACCTCCATCTGCCTACTGGGGCTGGCTCATGGTGTTTGTGGTCTGAGTACCTCTGTGCCTGTGGGGCCCTTGGCAATGGTGATGGGCTATGAGGGCCTTCACCATTCTGTCCCTGCTGCAGCTGTTTCAGCAGGATCATATTGTGTAGCATGGTACATACTATGAAGATGTGGGAACACATGCCTGGAGAGTACTGAAAGGCTGCACCAGATATGTCCAAAAAAATGGAACCGTGATTTCAGCATCCCAAACACACACTCTATGATGATTCTGGTTTGTGCGTGTGCCTCATTATGGCGTTTCTGCATGAGTGTGTGTGCATTTCTGATGGGAGTCATCATCCACGGTTCCAGTGCATATCCAGCATTCCCCACCAGGTGGCCATTTAGATGTCCCCCCCTGGCACATAACTGATACAGCTGTGCGGCATGCCAGATGTGGGAGTCGTGATAGCTTCCAGGGCTGCCATCACACACATCCATGAAAATGCCCTGGGCATTGCACATGACCTGGCAGTTGATAGAGGGTTATCCCTTGCAGTTTATGCAGCACCTTCCCTGCTCACCGGGTGGTGACTTGATGTGTATGTGCGTGCAGTCTATCGCACCCAATACCTCTAGGTATTCTGCCACATGGTGGAATAGACACATATTGCTGGCCAACTCCTCCTGCATTCGGGGGAAGTATATGTGCTCATTGGCATGTGGTAACATGGTATCCAGGAACTGGTGTAGTACCCTGGATGCTGATGCCTGTGAGATCCCCATGATATCCCCAGTTGGTCTTGGAAAGGTACTTGTAGCTAGTATTCTCAGGCTTACACTTACCTTTGTATCCACTGGGATGGGTTCCCCTCTGTTTGTTCTGGCTCTGAGGTGTGGCCGGCACA
Organism: Protopterus annectens; assembly: GCF_019279795.1. Classification (NCBI taxonomy): domain Eukaryota; kingdom Metazoa; phylum Chordata; order Ceratodontiformes; family Protopteridae; genus Protopterus; species Protopterus annectens. The sequence continues at coordinate 739,280,055 of NC_056726.1, forward strand.
GCTCCACACATTGCTGTAGGATGTCCCTGTCCATCCTGTAATGCTCTACTATCTCCAAATCATGTAGCCCTTGGTAGGTTACACTGGGTCTGAACACTCTCTTCCTCCTCTGGTGCCTGTGGTGGTCATGTGCACCATCCTCCACACCAGCTTCAGTCTCCAACACGTGCTGGTGGATTAAAGCTATGGCAGCCCCAAACATGTAAATACTAAAAGCTCCCTGTCTGTATACACCACTGGTGCAGATTGTATGGGAATACACAAATGTGTGTGAGGTGCTTTCACACTTTATACTATTGTGCTATAGATGCTGCTGATGTCAGTGGGTGTGTATGAGCTATTCCAGCTGCAGCGTGTCTTACTTATGGGTTTTACAATGAGTACTGCAAGTGTGGGGGCTTTACTGTGGAGATATGTTTGCCTGCCTTGATTAATCTGTTGCCCTTTAATTCACTTTTAAACCTGGATCCCCTCCCATTATCAGGCATGCATTCACCTGCCATCTTTCTTGTTTTGTACTTTCCCTGCCCAGTCATAGTAAAATGTGTCTTGTAGCTGATATACTGCAAATCAGCTTAGTTCTGCTTTGACACTTTACTGTTTTCTTTGCAGTACAGCCCCTCCCCTTTCCTGTTCAGCAGGTAGCTGCTTGCAGCCTTGTTAGCTGTTGTTAATGGCCTACTGTAGGCTCCTAGGAGTTAATTAGTCATTTGTACTCCAATTTCCCTGCTGCAGCATTTCCTTAGTTCTTTCCTATATCCTTCCTGTTTCAGCTGCAGTGCACACCACGCAAACCCGTTTACCGGGTTTACACGCGTTTTCATCTATGTTCACATGTATACTAGGTTACCTTGTGTACTCTCAGATAAGCAAAGCTATGGCCAGTTCAACACACCCCTATCTTGCAGCTTTGCCTAGCTAGGGGCAAACTGGTTTAGCAATGCTCCAATGTGCTTACAACAATGGTGACACACCCCTCTCTTGATGTCATCTTTATCTCAAGGGCACACCTCAGTGTTATAATGCTACGCTGTGAGGTGCATCCTTACACCAGCGGGGAATCTGTGATTCACTATTACTCCTCTCATTTGCATGGCATTGAGTACTAATTCCTAGCTACCGTGCATAACACTATCACAGCCCCTTAGCAACCCTTGCGCCATAGTATGGTGTAGCATGCCTGCCATTGACTATATGGTGAAATCGTGATATGTGTTACATTGCAGTTTTATTCTATATTTTTATATTTTCCTTGCGATCCCCTTTGCGCGCCACTGCCCTGCGCTTCCACGTCACGATAGTGCGACTATATATATTAAATGTTAATTTTAGATTTTGTACATATTTTTATGCCAGTGGCTATATATTTAGCCATTGGCATATATTAACAATATAATACATGCGTTTGGTCAGCTGTCATAGCTCCGATTTTATGTCGCAAAAATGTAAACCATTTTCTACGGTTTACATTTCTGCATGCTTACACTATGCCTGCACCGTTTCCTGGATCATTACATACCTTCATTTGCATGCTACTCTGGTGCACATGGGGTAATTAGCATACAGGGCCTGGGAGTTGTGTGGGCATATGCAGGTAGTGCACATGGGAGCAGATCGTACCTGGAACGCTCCGCGGCCATATTTGGTGTTAGAACGCCAACGCTATGCCTCACCTGGTACAAGCTTTATGAATCCCGGGGAGTGTAAAGAAAACAAATCACAGTATACAAAATAGAAAAAGGCAATAAAGTAATACAAGAAAGCAAACTAACCTTTCCTTTACAGCAAACTGCAGTAGGTTTGTCAGGTCAAAGACAAATCCAGAATGCTAAGTCTCTCTCTGAGAGTTCTTAAATTAATATTCCAAATATTGCTGCTGGGATACTTGCAGGATGACATCACTTCTTGTCATCTGACTTTAGATCCCAAGCGAAACCCTCATTGCTAGAAACTGCCAGCATTTAGCTTCTACCTGTAAAAAATACATAAACAAGGACTATTCTTAGATCTTTGCAGCTGCTGGAAGATATAAAACAATAAAACGCTTATATGACTATCCAGAAGGCTCCTTAGTTTTAGACATCCTGTCTCCTTGCTGCATTGAAAGCACCTTTTTTGGTGCTGTTATAAAATAATTTAATTTCAACTATTTTTTCTGAAGTTTTGCGAGTTAACCTTCTATGTTCAACTTCCCACTGTTAAAATATATACATTTACACAGGTACAATACTTTATATGCATTTTTGTTCTTTTCCAGTAGGGTACACTGCGGACACATCTCTAAGCTGAGTAACAAAATATCTCTTCAGCACATCTGTACAAACTATCTTATATGACATACAGTTCTAATACATTTGTAAACCAAGCATATGAATCATGTTGATATTCACACATGACATATGATTATTTACCAAATTCCAGATAGCTGTGCTGGCAGTACCTCCTTTTGTCACTTTTTTTATTTATTTTATTTATTTTACATTTGTTGACCGGGCTAGTCTAGCTGGATATATGTCCGTTTTCAGTAGAGGCCCGGGGAGAAAAGCTCCAAACAGGAAATTGACACAGTTAAACTAAGCAATTCTACAAAAATTAGAACTAGGTAATACTAAATAAATTGAACTAAGCAATTCTATACACAAAATATAAAAAATTTTTTTTTTTTACAAAATCACACTAGAAAGTTGTGAGCAGGTATTAGATAAAGGGAATAATAAATGTATCTTATTGTCATTATAGGAGAGTAAGAGTAGAGTTGAAGGCAGTGGATACAGGTGTAGGAATAGAGCTAAGATTAAAGAATGGAAGAGAAAAGATATCAATGGGGGTTAGTACATGGACAAAGCCAGTGTGCTTTCAGATGTTTTTTAAGATGTTTCTTGAAAAGAAAAGTAGAATTAATGGTAGATAATGCAGCAGGAAGTTGATTCCAGACTTTGCCTACAGTGTTAGCGAAAGAGAGTCACCAGCTTTGTTATTAGCTTTGCTGGATAAAACTAGGAGCTTGTTAGCAGAGCGTAATGTAGGTAGATTATTGTAAGGAGTAATAAGATTAGTCAAGATCGGGGTGTTGTTAGGGAGGTGTAGAATCTTTTGTGTTATAAGCAATTGTTGAAAGAGTATATGGTTTTGCAGTTCTAGCCATCCTAGTTGTTTGATATTAAGACAGTGGTGAGTTTTAGAACTTGTGATAAATCTAGTTATGCTATTATAACATATGGAGAGCTTAGTGAGGTTGCTTTTGGATAGATTGGTATATATGACAGAGGCATAAAAGAGGGTGGAAATGAGGTGGGTCTGAGCAATTGTTTTCCTTGTAGAGGGGTAAGGAAGGTTTTATTCTGTAGAGTGAGCCAAGTTTTCTGTTAACAGACTTAATGGTGGTGTTTATGTGTTCATCAAAATTGAGATGATTATCGATAGTTACCCCTAGTAGACGGGTTGTAGTATCTGGGAAGATGTTGGTACCATTGTTAGAGGTTATAGAGAAGAAAGGAGTGGCTGATTTGTGAGTAGGAGTAAAAGCAATAGCTTTGTTTTGGGGTTTAAGAGGAGGCAGTGTTGCATAAACCAGTTTTCAACATTCTGAAAAACAGTTTGTGTGAGGGAATGGAGAGTGGGTATATCATTGGCTGTACATATTAATGTGGAGTCATCTGCATATTGAATGCAGGTGGCTTGGGGTATATTGATGTGTAAGTTGTTAATAAATAAGGAGAAGAGTAGGGGACCTAGGATGGAGCCCTGTGAGACTCCAATGTTTACAGGAAGTAGTGAAGATAGACTGTTCTGCCAAAGTACTGCTTGCTGTCTATCTTCCAGATAGGATCTGAACCATTGTATGGCTTGGGGATTAAGAGAATGAGACTTTAGTTTGTCAAGCAGCAGGTTATGGTTTACCATGTCAAAGGCTTTTGACAGGTCGATAAATAGAGCAGAAGAGAAAGAGTTGTTGTTGCGATTCTTGTATATAGAGTCGGTAAAGGATAGAAGGGCAGTAGATGTACTGTGAAATGGCCTAAAGCCATGTTGGCAGTTAGACAATAGGTTATTTTGTAGTAAGTGGTTAAGTAGCTGCTTGTGAATACATTTTTCCATTATCTTAGCTAAGGGGGAGAGTAAAGCAATAGGTAAAGTTAGAAAGTTCTGTAGATGGTCCTCCTTTATGTAAGGGGATGATATGGGATACCTTCCATAAAGTAGGGATTCTAGCTTCAGAGATAGTTCTGTTAATAAGGATAGAAATGGGATAGTCTATGACTTTTGCAGCTATTTGTAGGTATTCAGAAGGGAGTCGGTCAGCAGAAGGGGTGCAAGGTTTTAATTTTTGAAGAAGCTTACAGATGACAGCTGTAGATACTGGTTGTATCTGAAAGGTAGGTGATGTAGGATTGCAGGTATCTGTTTGGGATTCAGTCATTTGATTTTCAGTCATTTGATAGTAAACCATAGTACTACTATACTCCTAGTTTATACTAGGAAATCACTGCTGCTATCCTTATTAACAGAATTATCTCTGAAGCTAGAATCCCACAGGGCTCCATCCTAGGTCCCCTACTCTTCTCCTTATTTATTAACAACTTACACATCAATATACCCCAAGCCACCTGCATTCAATATGTTTTGCAGTGAAGTAAGCCCCACATCCCCAACTACCTATGATGTACCTAAAGACTCATATCTGCCAAGTGCACAGCTGCACAAACATAACAATTTAAAATTGTCCAAAAGAAAGTATCAGTGCCAGTGCACACTTCAAAACCACACCAGCAGTGATTTCCTAGTATAAACTAGGAGTATAGTAGTACTATGGTTTACTATCAAATGACTGAAAATCAAATGACTGAATCCCAAAAAGACTGAAAATTCAAAATATTGAATACATTTTTAATGCAAGAGGCAAGCCCCCTGCTCCCCTCACCCCCTGCTAAATATATATAGCAACTCCAAGATCGCACAACAGTGGAGAAGGGGCAAATTCCATAATTCAATATTTAGAATTTTCAGTCTTTTTTGGATTCAGTCTTTTGATTTTCAGTCATTTGATAGTAATCCTAATACTACACCAAGTTATGCATAGTGAGTCAGTTCAATTTGTACTTGACAAGTTGTAGGTATGCCTTTTTCCATATTCACCATCTTATCAATATCAGAGTACAGTTGCTTAGAAAATATTGCATAGCATCTGCAGGAAAACAGATGATAACAATGCAATTTTACTGATATTTGTACTGTGAATTTTACAGTCTTAGATGAAAGATCAGTATTGTTAATCTTTAATTATGTAAGTAAGGTCGATCACATTTACCTAAATTTTGTCAAAAATATCTGATTGTTTGTGATCCAAAGAAAACACAAACCTAGCTGAGCTGATGCACTGCTGAGTAAAAAACATTTAATGCCGCTATCGCTTATTAATTTTTTTTCAGACAGAAGCAATATTAGATGTTATTTATTTGTTTATTTTTGTTTTACATTTGTTTACCAGGTAATGTCCAGCTGGGTTGTGGGCCCATTTTCATTGGAGACCCAGGGAGAAAAGTTCCAAAAAACATTGATTAAAATACAGACATGATTAAGAATATACATATTACAAGTATTTAGCATTTATACTTCACATAAATAAGTTTGTAAACATTGTCAAAATTTAAGAATTGAAAAATAGCAAAGTCACATAAAGTGGCAGAAAAGACAAAACATTATAGATTTACATTATAACAAATCCTATGTGTAATTCCAAGATGAATTATGTGGTGGGAGCAAGGGTGTAGGAGATACTGGATAGGTTAATGAATGACACACATAACTTAGTGAATAAGTAGTGAGAGAAAGAAGCTGATGAAATGATGGGAGAAAGGGGAAAAATACTATGGCTAGCAAAGAAATCGGTAGAAAGTCAGTGCACAAGAGTAAAATAAATGTGTATTATTTTTGTTTCTGATAGCTTCCAATTTTTCTGTTGAAAACAGGCACATTATATTTGCATTTCAAAAGACTATATTTGATTTCATAAGAAAAACAGGGAACATTTGTGTTATACAACAGGAACTCATTATATTTCTGGTCAAAGACTAAAAATTGTCCTGCTGAAAGTGCGACATTATCAGAAATGCAATGTGCTTTCTTTAATCCTGTTTTGATGACTTCTATCAACCCACAGTTACCCTTTATTAGCCTTCAGTGATGTGTGAATACTAGGATTAATGCAAAATTTCCACTGGGACAGTTTATTTGACAAGTATTCATTAACAGCATCTGAATAAACTGGCATAGCTTCTAGCTATATGCAAGCTTTGATTATTTTGCAGAGCAACATGAATCTCTCTGCAGTGGGTTCTAAAGAACTGGTGAAGAATGTGCTTTAATTAAAAAATATACTGACACTTACTGGAATACTATGAATTTTAAGAAACAACTTTTTTCTCACTTTCTGTTTCAGGCACACAGACATGCCTTAAGAAATGTATAGTTCAAACACTGTAGTCCTGTAGAGTGACTCCCAAAGGTGATGCATAATTGCAAATGCGCTCAATATATTTGTAAGCCCTTAGTTTTTACTGCCAGGATGTCTTAATGTGAAATGTCACTCACTCTCACACGGTTTGATGGAAATGTTTATTTATAAAGATTTAGAAAATAAAAAGACTCTAGTTTTGTGTTTGACACTGAGATGTTTACAATTATTTCCCATCATTTCAGCATACAATATTATAGCATGACATGGCTTAGAAGATAGAATCAGATTCTGCTTTATAGTCAGCTTTAGAATTACTTTTTAACTGAATTATTAGCTTTTTACAGCTTTGAAATTATGTTTTTGTATTGCAGAGTTTGTTATACCTCATTAGGTCTACAGCATGTGGATTTATGGTCAAGTGCAGCTCAAAGAATATATGTTTGTGCTAATTGCCAGTCTATTTTGAAATTCACTTGGTTCCATCATCTTTTCTTTCTGATAAAAGACCTGCAAGCCATAATCAATGTCATTTGTGGTAGTAGTAGGAGGTAATTAGTAAAAAATAAATAAATAAATAAAATAACTTTTCATTTCAGTATTCACAAGTTAAAATGTGTGTGTGTGTGTGTGTGTGTGTGTGTGTGTGTGTGGTGCTCTTAATGTCACAAACTACAAGCAACTTTCCTACTGCTGGATAAAATAATTATTTCAACAGGCTATTAAAAACACCTTACACAATATATTAAGGAAGGAAACACCACATCACATGACTTGCTCATATGTATTATATTGCTGAATGTATACTCTGTATATTTAAGATTTGCAGTGTATAAAAATGTTTTTAAGTGATGTGAAATATCACTCATCTAAAGTGCTAAAATGCAAAATGCAAATCAAGAAGGCAACAAAATGTAACAAAAAATTAAAATGCAAACTACCATTTTTCAATGATAATATTTCAGATATGGCAGTAGAACCAATGTTTTGGAGATGATGCAGTTTCTGCTTCAGCAGGGTCTGTATTTTTGTAAAATTAATTGATAATATGCAATACTACATGAAGCACTGATTCTATATGAATAGAATATTCCAAATATTAAGTAGAAATATGAATACCTTGCATGGCTTAACCTGATACTGAATAGAAGTCTTAGTCTTGAATAATGAGAAATGCAGTCCTGGATTCATTACATAGAATGGATGCACTTCTCATTAAATAGTAAGTACTGGACAAATAAACAGCAATATGATTGGTACAACTTTGAATAAAATGATGATTGAAGGAGAAATGGCTCAGTCTGCATGTGTTAGGGTTAAGTAATATAGCAGTTCCAATATCAAAGTGTAGAAGATGTGAGTTCTTCTCACACAAAAATTGTTTCACACTCAAATGTTTTGAAGACTTTGCAAAATTAAATTATGTTGTGAAAGAAGGACAAAAGAAATTGCATGTTAATCAGGCATATTAAACATCATATTTCAGGTCTATATCAGAACATCGAAGTATTAAAACTTCGAATGTTCTGATATTGAACACTATTCAGCGAACGATAAGAATAGCGAAGCTGCAGAACAGCAAATTCTTTCCTCAGGAAAGAATTTGGTTGGCCATTTCTGTGACTTTGCCATTCTTAGCGCGGTGGTGGAAAGTTACAGGTTGAGTACAGGTAAGTGTGCGATTGTTTGTACGTTAGGGTTAGGGGTGGGTTAAGTGAGTTAGGGATAGGGCGCGGTTAGGCGTGTGTGCGATAGTGCCATACTTTAGGGTTAGGGGCAGTTTAAGTGAGTTAGGGTTAGGGTGCGGGTTAGGTGAGTGTGCAATAGTGACAGACCTTAGGGTTAGGGTTTGGGTTAAGGTAAGTGGGTAGATAGTAGTGTATGTTTAGTTTAGTGTAGCGTTAGATGTAGGAATTTAAGTGTATGTGTGTGGTTGCTGTTTGTTTGATGTGCTTATGTTGTGTGTATGTGTTTCGGAGCAATGAATTTTATGGAAAAAATTTGCTGTTCTAAATGTTCGATGTTTTCATGTTTAGACGTTTTGGGGCCGATGAAATAGTGTTTGCTATTTTCATCTTTCGATAAAGTGATATAAACGCCATATTTCTACATGTGGAAAAGTGCATAATAAGCAACCATGTCAGAACTAAGTTGCAGCATAAAATAGATCACACATAGGTCAGAATCTGGAAGAATGGCGGTTTCTACTCATTCATATATAAAAAATATAATGGTAAAAATGCAATCCTTTGAATTGTTTAATTATGCAGGCATACATATCACTAATACAACCTAAAATAACCATGATTGAGTATAGTTTATGCTGTATCTGAAATGTTCATCATATTGATCACTGCTGCAGTAGCCTTGCTTCCAAAGATATAATAGCTGGCCACCTTCCAAAGCTTTAGGGAACCTTACATGCACCTAAAGTCAGGCAGCTTGAACTGAACTGACAAAAATACAAGTATGGTTGCTAACCCTTTCTGAGCTTTACTTCCACTGAAGAATATGTCCTCTGAGGCTTTAGAATATTGACAATAGACTTGTACTGTTTCTTTATTGGGCAGATAAGTTGCCTGCTGGGGGAAAAAAAGCTTCTGTTTAATAACATTTCTTATTATTTATGCTTTCCTCTTCAGGAAAGTTATTTTAAAGCTAAAAGTTTGTGTTTTAACATGCTATCATGTGACTGTACTGTACTTTCAAACAAAAGTGCTCTTTCTTCCTTTCAGTTTAAAAGTTGTTTAAAGTAACCAAAACCTTTTTACTGTGTAAAAATTATGTTTATTTTTCTTTGTGCAGATGGCAAAGTGTTTTAAAATACTTTTACTGTGCTTTGTCTTGGGGGAAAATGTGACTTTTAAAGACTATTTATATTTATTGTTAGTGCTGCTTGTTTTCCACAGGAAAGGACACAAAATTAAACATTTCATATAGAACCATTTGGGTAAATAGAATGCTGATACTGCATTATTCCTATCTAAAAGCAGTTGCAATTATATTATCTTTCTAAAGTTTATAATTTTAAAAGACAGCCAATAGAAATCAGATCATTAATCCCTGGCCAACAACTTGCATTAAAAGTGAGCTGCCAATATAACTCATGTTCTTGCAGCTTAAGTTGCCAGGGACCACCCTTTCACTAGGGATTACCTTTTCCATGACTGCAAATTTAAAAATGAGATCAGGCCATTCCATTAAATGTTTAGGCAAAGTAATTTTGTGTCATAAATGAACTTTCCTGCTTTTTTGGATTCAGGTATCCAGTCTTTGTTATTTATTGACCATATTGCATTTATTTAATATATGTTCAAGGGGCAAGGCTGTCACATGATTTTAAGGTTGATCATATAATTTTTAAAAGGGTTTGTCACATGATTTTAAACTTGTAGTTAAATAGTGTATATTTCAGTTCATTTCAACTGAAGAACTTTTATTACAAAATAAAATGAGAGTACTAATATTACATGTTAAGGTACTTTGACTTGGGTTTGTTGGAATCTCTGCAGCCTTGCATGTGTTTTTTATCATTTTCTAATTTTCCCTGTATGGGTTTCTCTTTCTCTGAGATTATTGCTAGAATGTGTCAGTGGTTTCAGAGGGAGAACACTGAGGTGTCTCAGTCCCTCAGAAAATTCTGTGAGTTGTTACAGAAGGAATTTCCAGCGCCTACACCCATTCCTCCAGTTCTATATGCCATAGAGGATGTTTATGTTACTGCCTGCAATTTTCCAGACAGTCAGCCAGCTACTCTTAAAAAGGCAACTAGGATGAATACTGTTCCTCATTCTTTTATGCTTTTTATATATCTTCCCAAATCTGATCTGGTAGGTATAGCTTTAGTTAATTTTTCTGCAGCTAAACACTTAGTTAATTCTAATCCTATTATTTTTATAAGGATGGAATAATTATCTATAAATATTGGAAAATCTGTATGCTTCTGCAACTTTGATTTTCAGAATTTTGAATTGTCAGGATCATATGTTAAGGTTTGAGCTCTTTAAGGGTGAAGGTATGAGAATGTTTTGTCTGCACTTTCTTCTTGTTAGAAAAAATCTGCTGTAAAAAATTTAATTTTTCTATTGTTTAAGTCATTACTCATTGTATACAGTTTATGTATGACTCTATCTGTACTTCTTCAAGGGCTATGGCCAAAGCTACTGTTTTGAGGAAATTTGCATGGCTGCATTCTCAGAGCCTCTTAGATGATGATAAAAATGAGATTTTAACTTCTCCTTTGGACAGAGATTTAATTTTGGCCCATCTGCCATAGAGGTGATCAAGAATGTGACAAAAGGGCTAAACTGATTCAGGAAATCTCTAAGATGCTTCAGCTGTCCTTTTCCACATTTTCTAAGGGATTTTCTAACTCCTCATCTGATTTTGGTAAGAAACAAAATAAACAGTCTCAGCAAAATACAGATAAACAGATGTTTAAGAAAAAAATGGAAAATTCCAAGAAGTCTGGAAGATCTCAAAACCAAGAACAGTCCAATACCAAGAACAGTCCACTAAGTCAGAATGACTATTTAAGACATATTGTTCACACTTTCCACCCTGGCACCAAATTTTGTCTTCCAGAAAATCTGAATGTACACTTTTTTGTTTGACAACAGATTGTTTCAGACAAATGGGTTCTGAAGCTCATTCATCAAGGTTACAGAGGCAATGGGAGGAAATTCCTCCTTTCCAGGGTGGTAATTCCTCATCCTCCTGACCAGACTCTCTTATTTCCAACTGTCCTTCACATGCTGTCCCAGGGAGTTTTAGAACCAGTTCCCCTTCCCAGGTAGGAAAGGGATTTTATTCAAAGTTGTGTTTAGTGCCAAAGAAAGAAAATGCTTGGGAATCAGTTCTGTATCTTTCCTTACTAAATCTGTTTATGATAATGCCCAAATTCAAAGTGATGACCCTTCACATCCAGGTATCTTTTCTTTCTCATTCAAGTTTCCTGGCAACATTTGACTTTAAAGAAGCTTATCATCACATCCCTATTCATCAAGCTGTCAGGCATTTCTTAAATGTTTCTGTATCTGGATCACATTATCAGTTCACTGCATTACCCGTTGGACTATTCACTGCTAGCTTTGGTTATAGCTCATGGCAGGCTAGGTTGTACTGATATTTTTCCATAGTTAGACAACTTGCTTATCTTTACAGAGTCTTTTCAAAGAGTCAGGACTCTATCTCTTGAGTGATAGATCTCTTACACAAGTTGGTGATCCAGTAGGATATTCAAAATTCATTCTTTTCTCCTTTTCACATGATTGTGTTTTTGGAGTATCAGCTAGACACTGCAGTTCAAGTGTGCTTTTTCTACAGAAAAAAAATACATCTATATGTAGATCTATTGATAGGATTTTCCACTCAAACTTCAGTTACTGAGAGGGAATACCTCAAGATTGTGTGTCTCATGGCTTCAATGATTCTCATGACTCCCCTGGCAAGATTTCATATGAAAACAATTTAGTGGTATTTGAAGTTTATTTGGTCCCAGCAGCAACAACCTTTGTTTTTTCAAATCCCAGTTCTGGGGTTTGTCAGAAGTAAAATCACTTGGTGGAGGCAACAGATATGCCTCAATCCAGGGCACTCAGTTCTCCCTGCCCTGTTCTAAAGCAGACAGTCACCACAGACTCCTCAGATTTGCTAGGCGATCAGTTTCAGGAGGGATAAAAGTGCAAGGTGTTTGGACCACAAGGACAGATGCAAACACATAAATATTAAATAAATGCTTGTTGTGATCAATGCACTCAACTTTCTGAATCACCTTTGGTCCACAGGACCTCTTGAAGTTGTTACAGACAATACCACAGTTATGTAGTACATCAACAAGAAAGGGGAACCAGGCTGAACCCCTTTGCAGGTAGACATGTTAGTTTGGTATATAACTTCATATGCAGTCTCACTCTACAGGCATCCTACATTCTGTCAGAGCAAAACTGTGTGGCAGACAAGTTGAACAGGACAAAGGCAGACTCTGCAAACTAGATTGGGGGTCTTCCAAGATTTGATCCATTTGTGGGCAGTTCCTGAAGTAGATCTCTTTGCCTCCTCTCTGAACAATCAGCCTGCACGTTTCTGCTCCAGGTGTCCATGCAAGAGAGCCTAGAAGACAGATGTCTTTTTTCCTTTTACAGGAATGTTCCTGAATACTTTCCTTCATTTCCACTAATATCATGGATACTTGTGAAGATTCAAAAGGAATCCCCCAAGATCATTGTGATGCTCCCTTCTGGTCTTCAGGCCAAGGCAACTGTGGTTCTCCCTTCTTTTGGAAATGACCAGGGGCAATTACCACAAGCTTCCTCAAAGACTGGTTCTACTCACATCAGAACAGGGGTGTTTGATATACCTGCCTGGATAATATGGTCTTAATTACATTTAGGCACCTATTTCCTGAGAATGTGCAGTAGGTAGTAATGGAGGCAAGAAAACCTGCTTCTAGAAAATCATATATTAGCAAATGGAAAAGGTTTTCTAGTTGGTGCAAACAACACAACCAGCACCCATTCAGGGCTAGTTGTTTTCTGGATTACAATATTTGTGTGAGTTGTTTGCTATCCTATTATCTTTCCTACTCCTCTATCAGTGTTTATTTATTAGTAATTTTAGCATATCTGCCCAAGGATCCTCTTTCAATGCAGTCTCATTTCAAAATGCTTTTGAAAGGGGTATTGCATAAGAGGCCTCAGGGTAAATCGGTGACCCTCCTTAGGATCTTAATTTTGTGTTAGAATAGCAAACACTTGTTGTGCTTGAACCAGCTAACCTTGCTGAATTGAGGCTCTTAACATGGAAAACACTTTTACTGATTACTCTGATCTCTGCAAGAAGAATATATGAATTACAGGCTTTTATGGCGAGTCCAACCTAACTCATTTTCCACAGGAAGAGGGTTTCATTGAGAACTAATCCTTTTGCTTAAAGTGGTGTCCAAGTTTACTTTATGCCAAACTATCCATCCCCATGTTTTGTTTCCTGAACCCAAAAATAATGGAGAAAGGATACTCAATTACTTGGATGTCCACAGGCAACTCAGGTGCTATCTTGATAGAACTAAATCCTTCAGATGTTTGAGTCAACTGTTCATTTCTAGTTAACATAAGAAGCAGGGACAATTTCTGTTAAAACAGAGTATTTCAAAATGGTTAAAACAATGGAAGACCAAAACAGTGTAATAATCAACAACCAACCAATATGCGAAAAAAGGTTTATTTTCTCTTTCTCTGAAGTCTCAGCTAAGCAGCCTTCAAGGAGTATGAACATGCAAAAAATACACCTACCTTAATTATACTAAAATCATGACATAAGTACATCATTAACAATTACATAATCAAACAATTATTCACAATTAAATGAAAACTCTCCAATTACACCCTAAATTTAACCCATAGGGAACCAATGTACTGTATTTCAAAATATATACAGATTCCTTATACAATAATCTGTTTTTTATTTGAATTTCATCATAAAAATAATTTTTAATATTCTCCAGTATAGTGGCTTGTAAGCCTTCAGCTCTACCCTGATGACAATGTTTAAAATGTTCAGCTATCGGGCTTTATACTTTCACATTGATTATATCACATATATGTTCCAAAAGTCTGACCTTAACGGTCGTTTGCTTTCCCCTATATAAAACATCTGGCAGGGACAGCTAAGGGCATATGCAATGTCTTGAGTTTCACAATTAAACACCCCCCAGCTTCAAATCTTATCCCATTAATTACAGGGAAATAATTAACTATATATATTTACAGCACTTACACTTTCCACAGATTTTTGTGCCTTTAATGCATATAGCACTTGTAATATTATTCACTGGGGCCATAAATCTGCCACGAACCAAAAAAATCCTTGATACTTTTACCTCTTTTATAGAATATCCATGGAAACCCACACCCCCATTCTGAAAAATCCTTAACAGATTCCAAATAGGACCAATAAAATTTAACTAAATATATCAATTTAAAACTAAAAACACTATACATAGCAACCAGAAACATTCTTTGGATATTATTGGACTTATTATTATTTGTAATATTTTCCCAATGTCTCGTTTTAGACAACTTTTTCACAGTATTAAGATTTTCAAACAGCATATCTTCATTATAACCTATATCTATAAACATTTTAATGTCTTATTACTTTCCTCCATAAAATCTACTTCATTATTGCATAGTCGACCAAGCCTCAGAAATTTCCCATAAGGTAAATTCTGTATAATATAAGGTGGATTACAACTATGGGCTTGTAAGGAATGCATCCCTTCCTGAAACTTTATATTAACTGTGGTTCTAAGGCCCCCCTCCAGGACCAATATCCAACAAAATATCCAAAAAAGGCACATTGGTGCCTATTTGGAGCCCATAACATTTTAAATTGAACCTATTACATTGTAGATTCAAGGTAAAGTTGTCTACATTTTCACAACCTCCATTACACGAAAAGATGAGGTCATCAATAAACCTGTAGTATTTGATGACATGATGATGATAGAACTCTGTAGGATATATATATATATATATATATATATATATATATATATATATATATATAGAGTATTTTTCAAATAAGCCTATACACAAATTAGAATACATGGGGATGAAAGCCGCCCCATGGCAGTACCTTGTTTTTGATGGTATATCTGTCCATTAAACTCAAAATAGTTATTATTTAAACATAAATAAGAATTCGCCAATGAGATCCAAATGAGGGTCTGAGTCCGAAATAGGGATGTACAATTTATTAAACCACGCCAACCAATGTTAAAATTTTAGCACATAGGTAGAAGACACCAAAACACATCAACACATTAACGTTATGACAACTAATAATATGTTTTCGTGCAAACTTCATCAGATGCAAATACCCCAAGCTAAACAGTGCAAACTTTTATGTGTGGCTGAGAATCTAGGACCCTCTATCTAAAAGTAATTAATATAAAACCAATCAGAATACATGAACAAGATTAAAAAAAAAACATTCAGAGTTAATCAATCCTATAAAATAACTATATATAAATAACTTTAAAATTATTATAATAAAACCACAATTTATTTACTTGAATTTATAATGTATAAATTATAAATTCAAGTAAATACATTGAAGTTTTATTATAATATAATATAATAATATTATAATAATTTTAAAGTTATTTATATACAGTTATTTTATAGGATCGATTAACTCTGAATATTTAATATTTTTTAAGTCTTGTTCATGTATTCTGATTGGTTTTATATTAATTACTTTTAGAAAGAGATTGGTCCTAGATTCTCAGCCACACATAAAAATTTGCACTGTTTAGCTTGGGGTATTTGCATCTGATGAAGTTTGTAAGAAAACGTACTATTGCTTGTCATAGCGTTAATGTGCTGATGCATTTTTTCATCTTCTACCTATGTGTTACATATTTTAAACTTGGTTGGCATGGTTTAATACACTGTACATCCCTATTTCAGACTCGGACCCTCATTTGGATCTCATTGGCGAACTCTTGATTGTTTTCCTGGTATTATTGTTCACTTCCATCTCTGTTTTAGGTTTAAACATAAATAAACCAATTCTGACATATATTGAGCTTTAGGGCTATCTCCCAAAAAAGAGGATAAAGCTTCCATACCAGAATTGTGTCCTGTACTAGTGTATAGACTACAAATAGCCACTGTTACGCAAAACATTGTGTTTGTCCACTGTACATCAGAGATTTTCTTTAGAAAGTCAAACCCATCTTTTATATAGGAAGATAAACATACCACTTTTGGAAGTAAAGAAGAATGCAAACAAATACCCAGATTACGTAAAAAGTAATTAGTAGCTGCAACAATGGTTCGACCTGGGGAGTTCACCATATTTTTATGGATTTTTGGTAAACAACAAAAATATGCCATACTACAATCATCCCGATTTAATTTTTTCTCCAAGTCTACTTTCAAAAAATAACCTAACCTATAACCTTTAAAGATAAGTGCATCATATGCTTTCAAGGCTGTACTATACACAGTAAAATCAACCACACAATAAACCTTCTCATTTAACAAATGTTGATAACACATCTAGATATTGCACATGACTCATTAATACTAATTTATTTCCCTTATCAGCAGGTTTATATATCAAATCACTCAAAGATTTGAGGGCATACCATTCCTTCTTTGTTAAATTGTATTGCAAATCTTTCTTATGCTGCTGAAATACCTTAAATTCCTTATCTATGGCAAAATTTAACATAGATGAAAAATGTTTAAGCCCTTCATGTAGGAAGGGGGGCATACATTTACAATTAATATCAATGTGACTGGTGTCCAGCAAACAATAAGCATTAACATCTTCAGTAGAATGACAAGAATGAAAACTAACATCACTGACATCACTTTCATCACTATCCATCAACTCATTTGGTTCCCTATTAGTATTAACACTTACATAACATGAATTATTAAAAAAGAAATACTTCAGATGTAGTTTCCTAACTAGATTAAAAATATTACATTTAACATCATACAAATGAGGCAAGACAGTTGGTATAAACTTCAGTCCATAATTAAGTACTGCCTTGTCCTCATGAGATAAAACTTCCCCTGATAAATTCACAACATAATTATTGTCCAAAAAGAGTCTAGAGGATGAGTTTACCATTTACCTCTTTTAGGTTATCGAAAGGGCTGAAAATGTGTTGTATGAACATATATGTGATATAATCAATGGGAAAGTGGAAACTCCGATAGCTGAACATTTTAAACAATGTCATCAGGTTAGAGCTGAAGGCTCACAAGCCACTATACTGGAACATGTTAAAATGATTTTTATGGTTAAATTCAAATAAAAAAACAGATTATTGTATAAGGAATTTTGAAATATGACACATTGGTTCTCTATGGGTTAAATTTAGAGATTATTGGAGAGTTTTCATTTAATTGCGAATAATTGTTCAATTATGTAATTGTTAATGATGTAATTATGTCATGATTTTAGTATATTTAAGACAGGTGTATTTTTTGCATGTTCATACTCCTTGAAGGGTGCTTAGCCAAGACATCAGAGAAAGAGAAAATAAATATATTTTTTTTTTTGGATACTGGTTGGTTATTGATTGATTATCTCAAAATGGTTGTCTAAGGCTATTACCTTTTTTTATACTCACAACAAAACTATTCTAGGCAGGGTCAAGGCCAACTCTACTAGTGCCTTGACTTCATCTATGGCTTTTTGGAAAGAGTTGGATTCTAAAGGTATTCTAGAAGCAACAACTTGGCCATCTGTACATACCTTTACAAAGCACTATAAGTCTAATTCCTTCTCTAGGTAAAAATCATACTTTGCAAGGAACATTCTTCATAGGCTCCTAGACTGTTCTTTTTATACTTCCCAACTGTATTATGCTAGGCTAGCCTACCCATATATCTAAGGCTCTTGCTGGAGTGATCAATATGGTGAACATAGTACAGTTGTGTAAATGAACTCACCATAACACTAGTTGCTGAAAGGATCATTGCCACAGTAGCTGCTCCCTCCCTCCATCCACCTTATCTTTGGTACATTGTCTATGCCTGGCTGTGGTTATTTATTTTTTGTTCTTCCTGTCATTGTCCTTACAGAGCTCCACCTCATTCTCTCTTTTGGAAGGAAGCCCCTGAAGGGCTTGGCACTCAAACTTGCTTTTTGTTTTTTAGTCAGCTCTCCTTGAGCTGTCTGAGTTTTTGGGTATGTGGAATGTGCCCTGAAGGTTTGAAACCTGCTTGGTTGTTATATCATTGGCAGGATATAACCCATATATCTAAGGCTACTGTGACAGTGAACATTTGAACATCTACTGTTATCGTGAGTTTACTGAACTGTATTTTCTTTACAATTATATAGATTCAGAATCAAAGAAACCTGAGTCTGGAATCTAATTAGCAATTGACTCAAGGGATTTTATTTATTTATGCTTTGTTGACCAGGATAGTGAAATTAATGAAAATGTTGGCAATAGAATGCTGAAGGACAAGACTGTTACATTAGTTAAAGAAGAAGTAATGATCATTATTGCTATACACGCACACACACACACTATATATATATATATATATATATATATATATATATATATATATATATATATATATAATGTGTGTGTGTATACAGTGCATATAAAAAGTTTACACACCCATGGTTCACAGAGAGCTTACAAAGCATCAAAGGGATCTCATTGTTGAAAGGTATCAGTAAGGAGAAGGGTACAAAAAAAAATTTTCCACAGCATTGGATATACCATGGAACACAGTGAAGACAGTCATCAAAAAGTGGAGAAAATATGGGACAACAGTGACGTTGCAAAGAACGGGACCTCCCTAAAAATTGATGAAAAGGCAAGATGAACACTGGTCAAGGAGGCTGCCAAGAGACCTACAGCAACACTGAAGAAGCTGCTGGAAATTCTGGCAAGTACTGGCTGTGTACTACATGTGACACAATCTCCCATATTCTCCATATGTCTGGACTGTGGGGTAGGGTTGCAAGATGGAAGCCTTTTTTTTACACAGAAAAACATACAGGCATGGCTAAAATGTGCAAAACAATACATCAAGTCTCCCAAAAGCATGTGGGAAAATGTGTTATGGTTTGATGAAGCCAGTGTTGAACTTTCTGGCCACAATTCCAAAAGGTATGTTTGGCACAAAAACAACACTTTGCATCACTAAGAAAACACCATCCCCATGCTGAAGCATGGTGGTAGCAGTATTATGCTTTGGAGTTGCTTTTTTTTCAGCAGGAACTGGGGCTTTGGTCAAGGTGGAGGAAATTATGAACAGTTCCAAATACCAGTCACTTTTGGCCGAAAACCTTCAGGAAGAAGGTCCTGAAGATGAAGAGGAATTTCACCTTTCAAAATGACAATGACCCCAAGCATACATTCAAATCAACAAAAGAATGGCTTTACCAGAAGAAAATTAAAGTTTTGGAATGACCCAGCCAGAGCCCAGACCTAAATCAAAGACAAAATCTGTGGGGTGACCTGAAGACGGCTGTGCACAAGAGATGCCCTCACAGTCTGACAGATTTGGAGCACTTTTGCAAGGAAGAGTGGGCAAATATTGCCAAGTCAAGATGTGCCATGCTAATAGACTCCTATCCAAAAGGACTGAATGCTGTAATTAAATCAAAAGGTGTTTCAACAAAGTATTAGTTAAAGGGTGCGCACACATAACAAAGTATTCATTTAAGGGTGTGCACACTTATGCAACCAGTGTATTTTTTATTTTTTTATATTTTTTCCCCTAACAGAACTTATTTTTCCAATTGAATTGTACAGGTTATAGGTCACAATAAAGGTGGGAAAAGTTTTGAAATTATTTATTGTGGTCTCATTTTTTAGATCACAAAACCTGGCATTTTAAAAAGGGTGTGTAAACTTTTTATTGCCACTGTGTATGTATGTATGTATATACATATATATATATATATATATATATATATATATATATATATATATATATATATATATTTATATATATATATATATATATATATATATATATATATATATATATATATATATATATATATATATATATATATATATATATATATATATATATATATATATATATATTTTTTTTTAATTATTATTTATTTATTTATTTCAGAGGTCCACTGGGCTCAGGAGCCTGTTTTCAGTGGAGGCCCAGGGAGAAAATTTCCACATTACATAGTAAAATTAAAATACAACAGATAAAATTAAAATTAAGATTCAAAGATACATTTCAGCTCTCTTACCTCAATCCTATTCCTGACAGGAATTTTACAAAAAAAATATTTAATTTGAAAAAATATCCACTACTGCCTTATTTTTAACAACTTCGAGCATCTACAGGAAAACTTTTATTGTCAGAACTTGAACAGTTCCTGTCAAATTAATTACTGGAAATCAACACCAATATCAGCTTTACAACATGAGTCACCTTAGGATTTCAGCCCAAGACTCTTCTCTCAGAAAAGATCTACAATCTCTTATAACAAATATACAGGAACTCACAATTAAAACTGACAAGATGTACAATAAAATAGATACTTTTAAAGGAAAGTGCTCACAACAACTAGAACAGCTTCAGGAAATGTTTACTCAGCAGAAAGGACAGATATCCCTTATTGAACAGTCAATAAATGACATTGACACCAGAGTCCAAACAGAAGAACAACAAACTGAATTCTTACAAAAACAGAACACATATTTACTAGAAAAGCTTGATGATATGGAAAATCAAACAAGAAGAAATAATATTCAAATATATGGTCTACCAGAAAAATCTGAAGGGGACAATATGATAAACTTTCTTACCACCTGGATACCAAATGTAGTGAAATTACCTGAAGCTTTTTCATATGGTATAGAACGTGTACATAGATCACTAGCAGCTCCTGGAAATAATTCTTCTCCAATTAAGAACAAGCCAAGATCCATAATTGTGAGACTTTTTTTCTACACAAGATAAAGATCTTATATTAAGAAATGCTTGGACAAATTCTCCCATCAAATACAATGATACATTAATTAGATTTGACAATGATTACTCTATAAAGGTGGTTTCAAAAAGAAAAGAATTTCTACCAATAATAAAAGCCTTGAAGAAGAAGCAATTGAAAACCCATCTTTTATTTCCAGCAAGACTGAAAATTTTCCCACCAAAATGGAATAAAAGTCTTTGAAACAGTAGATTCAGCAATAAAATACCTTACCAACAATAACATCCTAACACAAGAAGAATGTATGGAATGGGCAATTAGTACTCCAAAGTGAAATGCTCAAGTAAATAACTGGAGGACTGTTGAACAAAAGAAAAAAAAAACTAAAGGGCAAATAATTTTACATATTTTATATTCTGTAAAAGTTTAAATAATACAAACAACAAAAGAAAAGTTCTTTTTGTCTTCAAGTCAGTCTGAAACAGGTACTGTTTTCAATTATACTTTAAATGTTAAAGTTAATATAAATTCAAGTACATTTAACTCAATCACTCCAATATATTAAGCATAATTTAAACATTACTTCATTTTCATTATTTATCCATCTATTATATTCATTTCCTTAAACAGATTAATCAGCACATAACAATGTTCTCAGCTTTTTTATATTTGTTTTCTTCTCTTTTTTTTCTTTCTTACATATAAAGTCTTCATTAACTTATAATGTTTTGTTCAGTTAATGGTTGTATTCCTTAATAGATACAGTAAGACGTGTTGTAAACTTTGTTATCAGTTATATCTCTGACTACATATCTTTCTATGAGTCAAAAGTATTCCTGTTTGGGTAAACAGCAAAGCCGGGCAGGAATGTGTCATAATTGATGCGAAGTGTTTCAGTCTGGAATTATCATAAGACTAGTTAAATAGTCTCAAAATTGTTTTGTTTTAATTCATTTGCCTATGTTAATGTAGTGTAGGGCAGAATTTACTCTGTGTAGTATTTTATGGCTTTAAGCCGAATGTGCTGTGGTTCTGGACATCCGGAGTTGAGTGACAGTTCTCCTGTTATTTAAATATCCTGTTATGTTCTGCCCTACGATAATATATATCATAACATGCTTAAAATGCATTTTTATAATGTGACCTGTATAGAGCAGACTAGAGCAGTCGCATGAACAGTAGATGATCTTGCCAGAACAAAAAAAAAAAAAAAAAAAAGAAAAACACATACCCTTGGTTCTCGAGCCAGCCTTACAGTCATGAATAGTATTAGAAACACAAGCCCCTTATTTTGTTGATGCTTTTGCTTATGTGCATCATCCCCTGGCTCTATCTAATTTATGCTCAACCAGGAAACATGCTTATTTCACTTTTAAAGTTACATGACCATTATTCATACACCTCCATCCACAAGACATTCCTCGGTGCTTTTCTGTTGTCGGAGCAATAGTTTAGTTGTGGTGCTGGAGAATGTCAGGAACCACATTGCTATTCTGTATTTTCATGTTAATAATAAGTGCTTTCTGTCTTATTTTACCGACACAGGGATATATACATTAGTCTGAATTGTCTGACATCATGCGGTTGTGGTTGGGGTCCTCGCACAGCTGCTTTGCGTTTTGAATCGGAAAGCAGCTGTTATCTATCAATGCAGTTTTAATGGTGCTAGTAAATAAATATTAATAATAAATTTATGTTTTACTTTAACAATACAATAAAATACTTACACTGATCTGGCATTTTGCAGCTCCGATCGGAATCCAGGCACAGCTGTTAGGCCAGATGAGTTTTAAGTTTTGAATCGAAAAGCAACTGTGCATTTATTTATTTATTTATTTTTTTTTTTTTTTTAAAAAAGTACCAACTACTGTTATGAAAGGGATGCCGTGTTCTCCAGAAAAGAGAAATGTATGGTAGTTAAACAAGTGATTCACCTTCTCGTGGACATGTATGCACTTATAGAAGAAATGTAAATAAAATTACATTACAACTACCTGAAAAGTAAAATAATGATAGCTGACATTTTAAACACTTTAATAGCTGCATTACTATTTGAATTGGAAAACAGCTGTTAGTTTTGAATCTATTTTTATAAAGTGGCAGCGACTGCATTTAAAGGGTTAAACTAAAAAGACACACTTTTTCCACATGTATTAACTATGATGAATTAGCTTACAGTACACAAGTTAATATACTAAATAAGCAGCTGTGTGATGATTTCCACCACCAGTTGCTGCTTTTGGGGTGTTGCCCTGGTAGTGGAAAGGTACCCATTCCTCCTTCTGTATATTGAATCACTTTTCATATATCTACACAGGCATGCATTCTCACATAGAGCCACACATTCTTAAATATATACACAACAATACACTAATAGGTTTTATTAAAGCAAATTAGTAAGTCTAAACCCCAGAAATTAATTACAGCAGAGAAAAGCAGAAGTTAACGTATATATACATCACATGAAACATAAGAAAGGAGTTGTGCAAAGTGTTATAAAGAAGGCTAATACCCCGCTTCCATACAAAATCATTATCCTTCCCCTAAGACAGAAAAGGGCAGTTTTTTCAGTACACTCTTAAATTCACTTAACTGTAATAAGATTTCAGTACATTAACATTTAAATTTAATTATATATAAAATTGAATATGAATTTGTTTGATCTGTTACATTGCCACCAATGTATCTCAGTGAAAGTTTTACAGCTTGAGAAAGGAAGTTTTGTAATACAAAACTTTAAATAGCAATAAACCAGGTAAAACAACTGCCCTTTGCTCACCAAGTAATAGTAACTCTGTCCTGTTTCATAGAACATGATGTTTGAGCTGAAACCCAGCACCCCATGTCCACACCATATTTACCAGCTATTCTCCTAACCCCCTAGACTGACTTAAAATGGTATTGTTGGATCCTGTTGTGGACCCTAGGGACATTTTGGGGTTTTGATGTCTTTACATTTGTCGAGGATTTCTTTACATGTCAAACATACTCTCCTTACCTAATGGTGATGTGGTTAAATCCAAAAGATGAAAGTATAATGGGGATATTGCAGGCTTTTGTTCCAAGCTCATTCCATCTCAGCCTCACTAATTATTCCATAAAGCTGAATAACTTATACCCTTGCTATCATTCCTCTTCCTCCAGTTTTGGGACATTACTTAAACTTTACGTAATTGATTTTGTAGTCAGAGACCCATTTTTCAGATAGGATAATAAATTGCACTTATAATGTTATAATCCTGTTGTCATTACAGTAGTTTTAATCAATTTTTCTGTCAATTGTTCAGATTTTCACAGAGTGTATAATTCTGTATATGTTTTGTTAATAATATTGTTGAACATGAGAAAATGTTTATTAATACTGTAAACTATTTTGAAATGATACTACCTTAGTTTAAATGTTTTGTACTTTTTGAAACCTGATTAGAAACAAGTATTACTGAATTATAATAAAATAAAAGAGGAAATAATTTACTTATATATTTTAGCTGATTATATTATTTTCATATATTATTTAAGTATCTTTATTTAAAACTAAGAGGATAAGAGAAACTGATTCAAATATTATTTGTGAGGGGAGAAAGTTGGTTTGGTTAGATCCAGTAACCAAACAAAGAGGTATATTACCTCATAGTGATAGGGAATGTTTTTTAAGGTTAATAATTACAAGTTCAGAAGTTCTTTTGTTTATAATTATCACTTTGGTGTCAGTCAGAACCATGCAAAAACTATACAGTAAAAACATTTTTAAATTCTTTATCCAAGACAGAACTAAGATTAAACAATATTTACATAAAATCACATATAAAACAAACTCAAAACTAGGAAATGAAATGTTTATCCATAAATGGTAATGGTCTGAATAATAGTAATAAAAGGAGAAGCCTATTCAAATACATAAACTAACATAAACCACAAGTAGTCTTCTTACAAGAGACACACTTATTAGATAGAGGTATAAACAACTTAAATATCAATAATTGCACAGTATTAATAAGTTCTCAATATAAAAAAAAAAGAGGAGTAGCTGTACTACTTCGCAACACAACTATAACACCTAAAATAATTTCTACTCATCAAGATACATCAGGTATGTTTTGTCTAGCTTTAATAGAGTTAAATAAGATAATCTGTACTTTAGTAAATCTATATTGGATTCCAGGACTAGGATTAAGAACAGTTAAACAGCACTTTGAAGAAATAATTCATCTGACTAAGGGTAGTCTGATATTGGCAGGAGACTTCAACTGTATAATAAATGAAAAAGATACAGATTATGAAACTAAAAGAAGAAATCAGCCTATCTCCAAGGTGCTTTTAAAATTTATAGACACAGTATATTTAAAACATATAAATGAATTTGCAGAACTAGACTCACTAATCTTTTCATTTTATTCTCATAGATATAGAACTAACTCTAGAATAGATAGAATATATGTTGCCAAAGACCTAATAACAAAAATTGACAAAGTTAAAATTATAAATTATCCCTTATCTGATCATAATGCCATAGTCTTTGAGATAGAGCTTACACCTATTCTTTCAAATCCCATCACTAGGATACCTTCCTATATCACAAAATTGACCAAATTTAAAGAATTTTATGAAAAAAACAATCAAAAACTTTCTAGAAATAAACAACACAGGAGATATTTCAGAAATATATGTCTGGGATTCATTAAAAGTAGTTACATATGGAAAAATACTATCCTGGTACATAAATAAAAGGAAGTCATGGAATAAAGATATGCTAGACTTACAAAACAAAGCAGATAAATTGAAAATGGAAATACAAAAAAGCAATACTACTCTAGTTCAAGAACTTACACAAATCAATAAGAAGTATGCGTAATTGTTACATCATAAGATTATGATTAACTTAGAAAAGATAAAAATAAACTCATTCTACTAACTAAGCACAGCTGAACTAATAGAACAAAAAAAATCAAATCTAAACAAATAAAAGAAATATTTAATCCTAATACTAACAAAAGAGTTACAGATCTAAATGATATTTTAGAAGCATTCAGACTTCAATATAACTTTGATAATTCCCTAAACACCCAAGATATACCTACCAAGAATATAAAAAATTACTTAGAAAATAATATTCATATTAAACTAACACAAGAACAAATAGACATTATAAACAAGCCAATCAATATATTCAAAAAACAAACAAATTAGTAATTCAACAACAGAACTGAAGCAAGCAAGGCAGCACTCGGCAGATGAATAATGTATAAAACTCCATGTTTAATGTTAAGCGCTTTTCATTTGACAAAATGCTCAAACTTCATCAGACAAAACATATTCTCTACTCAAGTGGGTTAAATACTAGTACTAATTAACAAGTTAATTATATAAATTAAACAATTAAAATCAAGCGAGTGTGAAAACAAATTTTAAAAGAAATTTTAAAAGCAACATACTCTTCAACAAAACCACCTTCAACTGCAGCATGTACTTTTTAAACAAATGAATAAAACGTCCTAATAAGAATAATAAAAACATTTATAAACTGGAAATATCAGAATTAAATCAATATATTAAACTAACGCAATAAACTTTTAAGCTTTAAAATACTAGTAATAGAGCAAAATTCATTTAGACCAGGAGCATTATAAGCATTTAATCTCACCTGCCACAACAGTTCAAGTTCTTCTAACTTCAGGGGAGTAGGACTACCCCTAAAGTTCTCACTAATCTGATCTATAACCAAGAACTTGAACTTGTGGTCTGGGTGAGAAATAATATGCTTAGCTAAAGCATTTTCACATTTATTCTTTTGAATTGCATAAATGTGTGCATATAAGCGATCACAGAGATGTCTCTCCATCTTTCCTATATAAAATGATGAACAAGCCTGGCATATAGCTAAGTAAACAATCATTCTAGAATTACACTTAACTCTACATTTTAGAGTATACTGGTAATTATTAACTGTAAATCTGTTTGATTCAGTGACATATTAAAAATAGTTACAAGACTGACACTTGTACATGCCAACTGTTCTAAGGTAAGTACGCTGACATTGTTTAAGTAGTACTTTAAGATTTTTTGCTTTTTTGTAAGTTACCATAGGTTTATCTCCCACCTTATTAAAAATACTAGTGTCGGCCTTAAATATAGCCCAATTTTTACAAATGATGTTGAAACAAGTGTTACTATTAACATAGTAAGTTGTTACATAAGGTGGTACTTTGAATAAAGGGTCACAGTTTAAACCATGGTCATCAGTAATAAAATTGTCAGTATCATTATCATAAGCATACTGTACATTTTCACTGTCTAAAATGGGTCTATACTAACGTTTAGATCATTTATTCATTACTTCTTCTACAAGCTCATTGACCTTGCTTTCAGGGTAGCCTCGATGGAAAAACATGTTCTTTAACAACAAACATTCATCATGAAAATCTTTAACAAGGGTGTTAATTCTGGCTGCCCTCACCAACTGCCCCTTAACAAACACCCGCTTTTGGTGGTATGGATGGCAACTTGAATAATGTAAAAAAGCATTAGAATATGTACTTTTCCTATATATCTTGGCTATGTATTTCTGAAGTAAATAATCTGTGGATAACAGAATATCTAAATATGCTATAGACTCACTACAAAAAGTTGATGTAAACTTCAGAAACTGAGTAGTGTCATTAAAGTAATCAACTATCCTGTCACTGATTTCTCTGTCACCGTTAAGTAGAATAAAGATGTCGTCTAGATATCAGGTGTAAAATATTATTCTATCTTTATGCTCAAAATTTGACAGTACAAACAAATGTTCCTAACGTGCCATCACCAAATTAGCTATACTAGCTCCACAAGGGGAACCCATTGCTACACCCACTTTCTGCAAGAAAAAATCATCACCAAAAACAAAGAAATTGTTGTTAAGTACTAAATCCATTAGTTCATCTACTAATTCTAACTCTCTCCTTGGACAACCATGTAAGCTTAATTCTTCCCTGACCCAATCCAAAGCGATGTCATGAGGAATACAGGTATATAAGTCTTTGACATTTATTGTGAGGAAATTATAATCTTTGTCAAAAACCAACTTATTAATTTTATCTAAGAAAGACCATGAGTCTTTACATATTTGGTTTTCGTTAATCAAGAATTTTTGCAAGATTGAGTCAATAACCTTAGCGCAAGGGCATGTTGGAGAACCTCTACTATCCACAAGGGGGATCATTGGAGGATTGTTGACATCTTTATGGATTTTGGGTATACCAAACAAACATGGAAATCCAGGATATGTTGTAGACATGTAATTAAACATATGTTGGTCAATTTTCCCTTCTACATACATTTCTTCTAGAGTACTTTTAATATGTAGGTAGGCTGTTTTAACTTCAGATCGTGAGCTACATGAGTAAGATGGGCTATTCAGCAAACTTCTCATCCGATTAACATAGTCTTTTTGCTAAAAAACAACCATCCCCCCACCTTTGTCGGGTTTGCAAACCCGAAGATCATGAATTCTAACAAATTCAATGCATTCCTTCTCAGAATGTATATTTATGTTTTCTGGTGGGTGGCGTTGTTGATGTGAGAATTTTTGTCGAATGTCCAACTCACACATAATTTCAAAAACTTGCAGAATGGGGTGTAGTGGTGGATTAAAAACACTCGGTATTCTAAATTGGTTGTTATTAACAGAACTATCACCGCCCATCATGAGCTTAAAATTGAGTTTCCTTGTAAACAATTTAACATCAATAATAGACCTCACGACATCTAACTTCTGTGGGGAACATAAGTATACCCTTTAGACAATAATTCAACCAGTGCAGGCATTATATTAACACCAGAAAAAATATATATTTTAAAATCACCGTCTAAATTAGTCACTATATTGGGACCATTTTTTACCTGATGGTCACAAAAATCATGAGAAACTGACCAAGAAGAAAGGTCATCACTACTGTCTATTTCAACTGATTGACTCTCACAAAATACAGTATTTTTTTTCCTGGGCATAAAAAACATCATAATCATACTCTGACATATTCAAAAGGTTATGTCCACTTAAACCCTTTGATTCTTGGACTTCTGTTTCTGTCTCTGTTGGAATTGCCCTGTCTTTGGCCTTGCTCCTAAAAAATTAGGATCATATGTATTCATATTATTCTGCCCCAATTTGTTGTTGTTATTTTGTAGTCTTTCACTCCTTCTTAGCTCAAATTGTATTGTTGATTCATTAATAGCAACATTATCAGACGGTTGTGGATCTAGCATGGAATCATTACCCATGTGGTTCACTGTAGGGTTCTGTGCTGTCATTCTATTAGCAAAAGATAAGTTATTAGTTTTATAACCATGCCAGACTTGAGCAACAGAAGGAAGGGGATACGCCATCCCATTGTTATATGCTTTTGTATCCCTGTCAAGCTTCTTAATTTTGTTATTCTTAAGCTTAATTAAAAATTGCTCAAGACTAGTGAATACTTGGCTATAATCAAATTTATAATGAAAGAATTCTTTATCAAGTCTTATCGTTTCATCTAGTTCAGCTATTTGTTTGTTTAGATCCTCGACAGACAGGGAATAATGTTTAATCATCACTTCAAGCAATTCAAAACCCTGTCTGTCGAACAGTTCTATTAAGCCTTTATGAAACAAAAAAATGGCCACCAAGTCTGTAAGATACTGGTTGTGCCTTAAACCTTTCGGAACTATTTTCTGTGAGAGGCACTCATGGAAGTAGGAGACTTCCAGTTGCGTTTTCTTAAGTTTTACCAATAACGAATCAAGTGATTTCAAGTTAGAGGAAATGTCAACACTTTCATCTTCTAAAACAACATGTTGGCGAGTTTCTAAGCCATTAGTTGAAGCAAAAGAAAAGTTATTGGTCATCCAGTTAGCAATATTAGGAAGTAAAAAAGAAGTACTCTGCCTTTCAGGAGCTAAAGTTGCGGTTGCCAAAGACTGAACA
This sequence comes from Protopterus annectens, assembly GCF_019279795.1. NCBI lineage: Eukaryota > Metazoa > Chordata > Ceratodontiformes > Protopteridae > Protopterus > Protopterus annectens. Next base: position 739,309,904 of record NC_056726.1, read on the forward strand.
GCCACCACTGAAGGTTTTGAAGCAGCTGTATTTTGAGTTGGCAAATTAGAATTAACTGGAAAAGCAAATTGTCTAACATTACCTTGTAATTCACCATTCTGTCATGTTTTAGAGTTCGATGCAACTTGGACTAAAAGGTTACTACTGGCCGGAACACTCCTCTACCCACAATCAAAGCTTGCCAATTCTGCCACTGGTTGAATAGAATTACCGGCTTCCCGATCACCGGAAATACCGATATGAACATTTTGCAGTATAGATGAAGGTGGTGGTTGAAAAACAGTGGAACGTTGCTGGCGCTCCACATTATCCAATATTTCAAACAGTAACTCCATTTTCGACATCAAAGAAAGCAGTAGTTTGTTATTCTTAGAATCAATATCCGGTGGTATAACATTACTTTGATTTACACCACTCCTAAAAATTCCAGGAGTATCACCCAAGCTTACCACTGCTTCAGACACCATAAAAACTATATATTCAAAAAACAAACAAACTAGTAATTCAACAACAGAACTGAAGCAAGCAAGGCAGCACTCGGCAGATGAATAATGTATAAAACTCCAAGTATAATGTTAAGTGCTTTTCATTTGACAAAATGCTCAAACTTCATCAGACAAAAGATATTCTCTACTCAAGTGGGTTAAATACTAGTACTAATTAACAAGTTAATTATATAAATTAAACAATTAAAATCAAGCGAGCGTGAAAACAAATTTTAAAAGAAATTTTAAAAGCAACATACTCTTCAACAAAACCACCTTCAACTGCAGCATGTACTTTTTTAACAAATTAATAAAACTTCCTAATAAGAATAATAAAAACATTTATAAACTGGAAATATCAGAATTAAATCAATATATTAAACTAACGCAATAAATTTTAAGCTTTAAAATACTAGTACTCGAGCAACATTAATTTAGACCAGGAGCATTATAAGCATTTAATCTCACCTGCCACAACAGTTTAAGTTCTTCTGACATCAGGGGAGTAGGACCACCCCTAAAGTCCTCACTAATCTGATCTATAACCAAGAACTTGAACTTGTGGTCTGGGTGAGAAATAATATGCTTAGCTAAAGCATTTTCACATTTATTCTTTCGAATTGCATAAATGTGTTCATATAAGCGATCACGGAGACTTCTCTCCATCTTTCCTATTTAAAATGATGGACAAGCCTGGCATTGAGCTAAGTAAACAATCATTCTAGAATTACACTTAACTCTACATTTTAGATTATACTGGTAATTATTAACTGTAAATCTGTTTGATTTAGTGACATATTGACAATAGTTACAAGATTGACACTTGTACACGCCAACTGTTTTAAGGTAAGTACGCTGATGTTGTTCAAGTACTACTGTAAGATTTTTTGCTTTTTTGTAAGTTACCATAGGTTTATCTCCCACCTTATTAAAAATACTAGTGTCAGCCTTAAATATAGCCCAATTTTTACAAATAATGTTGAAACAAGCGTTACTATTAACATAATAAGTTGTTACATAAGATGGTACTTTGAATAAAGGGTCACAGTTTAAACCATGGTCATCAGTAATAAAATTGTCAGTATCATTATCATAAGCATACTGTACATTTTCACTATCTAAAATGGGTCTATAGTAATGTTTAGACTGTTTATTCGTTACTTCTTCTACAAGTTCATTGACCATGCTTTCAGGGTAGCCTCGATGGAAAAACATGTTCTTTAACAACAAACATTCATCATGAAAATCTTTATCAAGGGTGTTGATTCTGGTTGCCCTCACCAACTGCCCCTTAACAACCGCCCACTTTTGGTGGTACAGATGGCAACTTAAATAATGTAAAAAAGCATTAGAATATGTACTTTTCCTATATATCTTGGCTATGTATTTCTGAAGTAAATAATCTTTGGATAACAAAATATCTAAATATGCTATAGACTCCCTACAAAAAGTTGATGTAAACTTCAGAAACTGAGTAGTGTCATTAAAGTAATCAACTATCCTGTCACTGATTTCTCTGTCACCGTTAAGTAGAATAAAAATGTCGTCTAGATATCGGGTGTAAGATATTATTCTATCTTTATGCTCAAAATTTGACAGTACAAACAAATGTTCCCAATGTGCCATCACCAAATTAGCTATACTAGCCCCACAAGGGGAACCCATTGCTACACCCACTTTCTGCAAGAAAAAATCATCACCAAAAACAAAGAAATTGTTGTTAAGTACTAAATCCATTAGTTCGTCTACTAATTCTAACTCTCTCCTTGGACAACCATGTAAGCTTAATTCTTCCCTGACCCAAACCAAAGCGATGTCATGAGGAATTCAAATGAAAAGCGCTTAACATTAAACTTGGAGTTTTATACATTATTCATCTGCCAAGTGCTGCCTTGCTTGCTTCAGTTCTGTTGTTGAACTACTAGTTTATTTGTTTTTTGAATATATAGTTTTTATGGCGTCTGAAGCAGAGGTGAGCTTGGGTGACACTCCTTTGGATGATACTCCTGGAATTTTTAGGAGTGGTGTAAATCAAAGTAATGTTACAACACCACCGGATATCAATTCTAAGAATAACAAACTACTACTTTCTTTGATGTCGAAAATGGAGTTACTGTTTGAAAGATTGGATAATGTGGAGCACCAGCAACGTTCCACTGTTTTCCTACCACCACCTTCGTCTATACTGCAAAATGTTCATACCGGTAATTCTGGTGATCAGGACGCTGGTAATTCTATTCAACCAGCGGCAGACTCGGCAAGCTTTGATTGTGGGCAAAGGAGTGTTCCGGCCGGTTGTAACCTTTTAGTCCAAGTTGCATCGAACTCTAAAACAGGACAGAATGGTGAATTACAAGGTAATGTTAGACAATTTGCTTTTCCAGTTAATTCTAATTTACCAACTCAAAATACAGCTGCTTCAAAACCTTCAGTGGCAGCTGTTCAGTCTTTGGCAACCGCACCTTTAGCTCCTGAAACGGTGAGTACTTCTTTTTTACTTCCTAATATTGCTAACTGGATGACCAATAACTTTTCTTTTGCTTCAACTAATGGCTTAGAAACTCGCCAACATGTTGTTTTAGAAGATGAAAGTGTTGACATTTCCTCTAACTTGAAATCACTTGATTCGTTATTGGTAAAACTTAAGAAAATGCAACTGGAAGTTTCTTACTTCCGTGAGTGCCTCTCACGGAAAATAGTTCTGAAAGGTTTAAGGCACCACCAGTATCCTACAGGCTTGGTGGCCAATACCTTGTTTCACAAAGATTTAATAGAACTGTTCGACAGACAGGGTTTCGAATTGCTTGAAGTGATGATTAAACATTATTCCCTGTCTGTCGAGGATCTAAACAAACAAATAGCTGAACTAGATGAAACAATAAGACTTGATAAAGAATTATTTCGTTATAAATTTGATTATAGCTGAGTATTCACTAGCCTTGAGCAATATTTAATTAAGCTTAAGAATAACAAAATTAAGAAGCTTGACAGGGATACTAAAGCATATAATAATGGGATGGTGTATCCCCTTCCTTCTGTAGCTCAAGTCTGGCATGGTTATAAAACTAATAATTTATCTTTTGCTAATAGAATGACAGTACAGAACCCTACAACGAACAGCATGGGTAATGATTCCATGCTAGATCCACAACCATCTGATAATGTTGCTATTTATGAATCAACAACACAATTCAAGCTAAGAAGGAGTGAATGACTACAAAATAACAACAACAAATTGGGGCAGAATAATATGAATACATAAGATCCTAATTTTTTAGGAGCAAGGCCAAAGACAGGGTAATTCCAAAAGAGACCAAAACAGAAGCCCAAGAATCAAAGGGTTTAAGTGGACATAACCTTTTGAATATGTCAGAGTATGATTATGATGTTTTTTATGCCCTGGATAAAAATACTGTATTTTGTGAGAGTCAATCAGTTGAAATAGACAGTAGTGATGACCTTTCTTCTTTTTCAGTTTCTCATGATTTTTGTGACCATCAGGTAAAAAATGGTCCCAATATAGTGACTAATTTAGACGGTGATTTTAAAGTATATAATTTTTCTGGTGTTAATATCATACCTGCATTGGTTAAATTATTGTCTAAAGGGTATGCTTATGTTCCCCCACAGAAGTTAGATGTCGTGAGGTCTATTATTGATGTTAAATTGTTTACAAGGAAACTCAATTTTACGCTCATGATGGGCAGTGATAGTTTTGTTAATAACAACCAATTTAGAATACCAAGTGTTTTTAATCCACCACTACACCCCATTATGCAAGTTTTTGAAATTATGTGTGAGTTGGACATTCAACAAAAATTCTCCACATCAACAACGCCACCCAAGAGAAAACGTAAATATACATACTGAGAAGGAATGCATTGAATTTGTTAGAATTCATGATCTTCGGGTTTGCAAACCCGACAAAGGTGAGGGTTGGTTGTTTTTGAGCAAACAGACTATGTTAATCGGATGAGAAGTTTGTTGAATAGCCCATCTTACTCATGTAGTTCACGATCAGAAGTTAACACAGCCTACCTACATATTAAAAACACTCTAGAAGAAATGTATGTAGAAGGGAGAATTGACCAACATATGTTTAATTACATGTCTACAACATATCCTAGATTTCCATGTTTGTTTGGTATACCCAAAATCCATAAAGATGTCAACAATCCTCCAATGCGCCCCCTTGTGGATAGTGGAGGTTCTCCAACATACCCTTGCGCTAAGGTCATCGACTCAATCTTGCAAAAATTCTTGATTAACGAAAACCAAATATGTAAAGACTCATGGTCTTTTTTTAGAAAAAATTAATAAGTTGGTTTTTGATAAGGATTATAACTTCCTTACAATAGATGTCAAAGATTTATATACCTGTATCCCTCATGACATCGCTTTGGATTGGGTCAGGGAGGAATTAAGCTTACATGGTTGTTCCAGGAGAGAGTTAGAATTAGTAGACAAACTAATGGATTTAGTACTTAACAACAATTTCTTTGTTTTTGCTGATGATTTTTTCTTGCAGAAAGTGGGTGTAGCAATGGGTTCCCCTTGTGGAGCTAGTATAGCTAATTTGGTGATGGCACATTGGGAACATTTGTTTGTACTGTCAACTTTTGAGCATAAAGATAGAATAATCTTTTGCACCCGATATCTAGACGACATTTGTATTCTGCTTAACGGTGACAGAGAAATCAGTGACAGGATAATTGATTACTTTAATGACACTACTCAGTTTCTGAAGCTTACATCAACTTTTTGTAGTGAGTCTATAGCATACTTAGATATTTTGTTATCCAAAGATTATTTACTTCAGAAATACATACCCAAGATATATAGGAAAAGTACATATTCTGATGCTTTTTTACATTATTCAAGTTGCCATCCATACCACCAAAAGCGGGCGGTTGTTAAGGGGCAGTTGGTGAGGGCAGCCAGAATTAACACCCTTGATAAAGATTTTCATGATGAATGTTTGTTGTTAAAGAACATGTTTTTCCATCGTGGCTACCCTGAAAGCATGGTCAATGAACTTGTAGAAGAAGTAACGAATAAACAGTCTAAACATTACTATAGACCCATTTTAGACAGTGAAAATGTACAGTATCCTTATGATAATGATACTGACAATTTTATTAGTGATGACCATGGTTTAAACTGTGACCCTTTATTCAAAGTACCATCTTATGTACAACTTACTATGTTAATAGTAATGCTTGTTTCAACATCATTTGTAAAAATTGGGCTATATTTAAGGCTGACACTAGTATTTTTAATAAGGTGGGAGATAAACCTATGGTAACTTATAAAAAAGCAAAAAATCTTAAAGTACTACTTGAACAATGTCAGCATACTTACCTTAGAACAGTTGGCATGTATAAGTGTCAATCTTGCAACTATTGTCAATATGTCACTGAATCAAACAGATTCACAGTTAATAATTATCAGTACACTCTAAAATGCAGAGTTAACTGTAATTCTAGAATGATTGTTTATTTAGCTCAATGCCAGGCTTGCCCATCATTTTATATAGGAAAGACAGAGAGACGTCTCCGTGATCACTTATACGAACACATTTATGCAATTTGAAAGAATAAATGTGAAAATGCTTTAGCTAAGCATATTATTTCTCACCCAGACCACAAGTTCAAGTTCTTGGTTATAGATCAGATTAGTGAGGACTTTAGGGGTGGTCCTACTCCCCAGAAGTTAGAAGAACTTGAACTGTTGCGGCAGGTTAGATTAAATGCTTATAATGCTCCTGGTCTAAATGAATGTTGCTCTATTACTAGTATATTAAAGCTTAAAAGTTTATTGCGTTAGTTTAATATATTGATTTAATTCTGATATTTCCAGTTTATAAATGTTTTTATTATTTTTTTAGGAAGTTTTATTAATTTGTTAAAAAAGTACATGCTGCAGTTGAAGGTGGTTTTGTTGAAGGGTATGTTGCTTTTAAAATTTGTTTTCACGCTCGCTTGATTTTAATTGTTTAATTTATATAATTAACTTGTTAATTAGGACTAGTATTTAACCCACTTGAGTAGAGAATATGTTTTGTCTGATGAAGTTTGAGCATTTTGTCAAACGAAAAGTGCTTAACATTAAACTTAGAGATTTATACATTAAGACAATCAATATGACAGAATTAAAATCACAAATTAAAAAGCTCAAGACAAATAAAGCACCTGGCCCAAACAATATCCTACCAGAAATGTATAAATTATTACCATATCAAGCCATATCCTTACTATTAAAAGTATATGCTATAGCCAAAAAAGACTTGAGGATTCCACCCTCTTGGAAATATTAATTGATATCCCCAATTATCAAACAAGATAAAGATGAGGAGCAGTGCTCTTCATATAGGCCAATATCATTACTCAATGTAGACTATATGATGTTTATGGCTATATATGCAGATAGGATCAAACACTTTCTTCCTTTCTTAATTCATAAAGATCAAACAGGTTTTATTAAAGGAAGAAACACTCCAGATAATATTAAAAGAATACTAGCATTAATTGACTATAGCAAACATAGAGTCCTAGATTTAAATGTAATTTCATTAGATATTAATAAAGCTTTTGATTATGTTAACTGGAGCTTTATTTCACTAGTTTTAAAAGAATATAACTTTCTTTCTAATTTTAATAACCTTATTCAAATTGTGTCTTTTGGCTTTTCCCAGTTAGGGGTCGCCACAGCAGAACTCAAGTCCGCTAATGATTGGCACTAGATTTTTACCTGCTGGCTTGCCGGGCCTAATGTACAACCTTCAACGAAGGAACAACCATTCATGCATCTCAACACACAGAAGACGCTCTAACTGAGAATCGAATGGGCAACGTCTAACTGTGAGGTGACAATGCTACTGCAGCACCACCACCGCAGCTTATTCAAATACTATATGAAAAATCTACTGCATATGTTAAACTAGGATCACATAGATCATGCCCTATAACAATCAAAAAGGGATCTAAACAAGGCTGCCCTTTATCATCATTGCTATTTGCATTACTCATATAACCCTTTGCAAATCAAATCAGATCAAACAATAACATAAAGGGCATATGTATTAATAAAATGTTAAACCTTAAAATCCACCTCTTTGCTGATGACATACTTTTAACTCTCTCAGATGCCAATAAATCTTTAAATACTCTATTTAACTCCATGAATACACTTCAAAATATTTCAGGCCTAAAATTTAATGAAAACAAAACCAAAAGTATGCCCTGTAACTGTAAAAAAATATATAAGCAAAAGATTTTCCAAATATATAGTAACAGAAAATAAATTATTATACTTGGGAATAAATCTACTCAATGAATTAACAGATTCTCTAATATTTAACTATAAGAAAATACTAGACAAAATTGAACAAACAATCTGTTATTGGAATAAATACATCTTTTCAACAGCAGACAGATTATTAAAGCAATCATCTTTCCCAAAATATTATTCTTAATACAAAACTTTTCATTGCCACCTTCCAAATATATTATTCAAAGATACAATAAACTAATTTTAAAATTTCTATGGTTTCCAAATAAACCCTGTATAGCCTTAAATAAGCATTTACCAGATTGGGAAGATGGTGGAATTAATTTACCGGATATTGATTTATATATTACCTCCTCTGTTATTAAAAATATAACACTATGGTTAAATAATTCCTACAGACCTATATGGAAACAAGCGCATGAACAGATTTACATAGAATTTAATTACAATCAAATAGAATGCTATTTAAGTGTAATATCATCACCCCTTATATGGATGTCAAAAGATTATTTTCTAGGGAAAAAGAATAATATCAATAAATTACCATCAAACTATATAGGCTCTACACTATCAGTATTGAAAACATATATAAACAAAATATCAAATATTAATTCTTGGATTTTTCTTATTTTCCCTACAGCTTTTACACCCACTATTCTAGATACATTCCAAATTTCTAAAATGAATATACTCAAGAAAGAATCACTATTATTTTGGCATCAACTTATAGAGAAAGGTAAAATATTAACAAATGAACAGATAACTTGCAAGTATAATATAAACAAAGGCTACTGGTTGCTTTTACAAAATCTAAGACATTTTCTTATAAATAAAGTAGAGCAAATACAACCTTCAGTTAGACATGTGTCCCCAAAATTCATTGAATACCTTATTGTCATCATAAGACAACCTTATTAGGGTACAGGTTACTTATTTAATATTTATAAAATTGTTAAAAAAACAAAAAAGTATCATGAAAAATCATACTGAGATTATTTTACTTTAATAAACAATCATCCTCCAATTGAAGAAGAAAAAAAGACATATACTAAAATTTTCCAAATGTTCTACATTATCAAAACACTGACAATTATTCACTTGGAGATATTGACACAAAAGTTTCTATACACCACATAGGATAGCCAAAATGTTTACTAGTGAAGATCAATGTTGGAGATGCCAAATCAAGATAAAAGCAGATTGGCAGCATGTTTTTTTATGAATGTATATGCCTCAATTTGTACTGGAAGTCTATTAACTATTTTTTTCAGACTAATAAAAAAACAATAAAAAAATAAAAAAAATTTCAGACTGTTGATAATGATAATTTTCAATTACAACGTCTATAATTTTATTCAGTTCTCCTATTCCAAACTGTGTACCAAAAAAGACACTAAAATCCTATGGTCACTATAGGCAATATCACATAAAATCATAACTATACATTGGAAAAATGAGGCTTCTCCTATGTTCAAGGAATTTAAGAATTTAACATCAACAGTTGGTCACATGGAAATATTAACAGTGAAGAACAGAACTAACAGACCTACTTCACACTATTACTCTTGAATGAAAGTACTGGAAATACTCAAACAAATCGACAAAGATATATCATCTTATGTTTATGACTTTACATAATATAGAATTTCAATGTTATTTGCATAGACACCAATGTAAATAGTTATATAATGGTTTGAAGTTGGTAATATTTTAAAATTGTAAATATGTTATTTATCTATATTTCTTGTAATATTTCTAAAGACATCTTATTTTTAAAAATAAAAAAATATTTAGTGAAAAAAAAAGATTCAAAGATACAGATACATTAAGATACAACAGATAATATTAAGCTTTATGGATACTGGTAAATTGTGATACAGAGACAGTATGAGATATAGTGATTACATAGCATGTGAGTCATATATTGACATGGTTGGTTAAAAGGTTACATAGAATCTGAGTCTTGTTATGGCAGAATGGCAGAACAAGCATAAATGTTAGGGAGGGGGGAAAGGGAGTGCAAACTATTTACAATATTTACATATATACATAAGACAACAGTAAAGAATAAGTAAAATCCATGGAGCAAAATTGTTAGAAATAGGAGTAGTATGGAAATACAATTAGTGTAGAGAGTAGAAGGCTGGGTGGGGAAAGTGCAATTGCACTTCCAATTAGAGAACAAGTAGGAATGGAGTAGGGTTTTGAAGTTGTCAGGATTTTCTGTCATTCGTAATGAAGGAGGGAGAGAATTCCATTTTTTGGCTAAGGAAAAAGATAGGAGGTGCTGTCCGCAGGTCAATTTGGTGTGTGGACAGTGAGTAGGTTTAGGTGAGCAGATCTAAGTGGCCTGTTAGGGGTGCATGGTTGTAGGATGTTGGATAGTGCAGGGCATTTAGATGGGTTAAATAATAGCCTATGGGCAGTGGTAAGTTGGAGGTAGTCTAGAAGGTTGGGAAGTTCTAGCCAGTTTAGTAAGTGGAGGGCAGAGCAATGGTGGGAGGAATGTTTGGCTTTGATGGTGAATTTTGAAATTTTATTATAACAACTTCCCATTTTGGAGGAAATGGAGGCTGATAAGTTAGTTAATAGAGGGGCACCATACATTAGTGAGGGAAGAAGATGGGTAGTGGTGAGTGTTTGTCTAGAAGAAGGAGAGGGATAGTGGATGTTTCTGTATAGCAGGTCAAGGTTTTGATGTGTTGTCTTGATGTTTAGTTGAATATGAGTGTCAAATTTTAGGTTTTCATCTATAGTGACCCCAAGTAGTTTGGCATAGGGAAACATTTCTATGGTTGAATTGTTATGACTTCTAGTTTGGAAAGAGTTTTTGTCAAGAGGGAAGGATTTTGAGGGGGGAGTAGTATTTTGGATTTGTTAGCATTTAGAGATAGGTGGTTTTGGAGCATCCAGTTCTCAGTGGTGTAAAAAGCAGTTTGAGTGTATGATAGAAGTTCTGGGATGTTGGTGGCACAGCAGAATAAAGTGGAGTTGTTGGTGTATTGTATGATTTTAGTATTTGGGATGGCAGAGTGGAAGTCATTGATAAAGATGTTAAATAGCATAGGGCGAAGAATGTAACCTTGGGGAACTCCAGAGGGGGTAGGAAGGAAGTCTGAGGTGCCTTTCCTCCATTTTACAGCTTGAGATCTGTTGAATAGGTAACTTGAGAACCAGGATAGGGTATTGCGTGAGAGGTTGAGGTTAGCAAGGTGGCTAAGGAGATGAGTATGGGAGACAGTATTGAAAGCCTTGGAGAGATCTAGTAGAACTGTTGAAACTATTTTTCCAGTGTTGTGGGCATGGTTGACTATATCTAGGAATGAGAGTAGAGCAGTTATAGTGCTATGGCCAGGACGGAAACCATGTTGGGTTTGAGAGATGAGGTGGTTTTTGGTAAGGAAGAGCATTAGTTGGATGTGAACACATTTTTCCAATATTTGTGATATTGGGGAGAGGATGGCTATGGGGCAAAAGTTTGAGGTATTATTATTTATACCAGCTTTGTGGAGAGGATGTATAAAGGCAGAACGCCACAGCTTGGGGACATACGATTCCTGTATGAATCTGTTGATTAGGGTGCTAATGGGGAGGGCGACTCCATCTGCAACAGTTTGTAATTTAGATGAAATGTTATCTGGGGCATTAGAGCAAGGTTTTAGTTTGCTGAGAAGATTTTTTATATATGAGGTAGAGACTGGTTTAAGTTGATATATATATATATATATATATATATATATATATATATATAGATATATATATGTTAGAGAGAGAAAAAATTAAATATAGATATAGATAGAGATAGCTATATCTTTGACACCACAGCTGCTGGATATGTGTTTCTGGTACAGTACTGTTGTACTCCAAGTAGCAAGGAGTGCCAAGGACCAGCTCTAATATCCATGATGAAGATGAATGAGAAATCGTTAATGAAAGCTTGGGCATGGTAGAGTATTAATAAAAAGACTTTACAAAAACTTTGTCAGTGCTGGACTCGCAAGTCAAGTATTTAAACTCACTTTGTGAAGAGGTAATGAGGAGAAATGAGAAGAAGAATCCAATGATGCTCATTGAGCCATATATATTATGTATATATATACAAATATATATATATATATCTATATTTATATATATATATATATATATATATATATATATATATATATATATATATGTATATCTATATATATATATATATATATATATATATATATATATAGGGTTCTAGGATGGAAGATCAAAACAGACAAGACCGACACCGACTTCACCGACGCGAAAACACCGACAAGGAAATGATCGACACTACAAACCACAGGTAAGGGGTTGAAAATTAAGGCTGTGTGAGTATGCGGTGGTGACGGACGTTAGGGTGCGAGTAAGGTAAGTGTGGATAGTGACAGTCTGTGGGGATAGGGGTGGGTTAAGTGAGTTAGGGTTAGGGCGCGGGTCAGGTAAGTGTGCGGTAGTGGTATTTTTTGGGTTAGGGGCAGGTTAAGTGAGTTAGGGTTAGGGCGCGGGTCAGGTAAGTGTGTGGTAGTGGTATTTTTTGGTTAGGGGTTAAGTGAGTTAGGGTTAGGGCGGGTTATGTAAGTGTGCAGTACTGGTATTTTTGGGTTGGGGTGGGTTAAGTGAGTTAGGTTAGGCGGGTTAGCTGATTGAGCGATAGTGACGGACCTTAGCGCAATGGTTTGGGTTAGGGTTGTACATAGTCGTGTGTGTGTGGTTTAGTGTGGGTTTGTGATGATTTTGGTGTGCTTGTGTTTTGTGTGGTTTTTTGGATAAGGGGATTTGTTTTGTTAGTTGATTGTTGTTATTGTGGTGTGTGCAGTGTATGGGGTTTCGTGTTTGTGGACCGTCGGTTTCTTGTTTGTCGGGCATGTGAGGTGTCGTGTTTATGGTTTGTCGATAATGTGGTGTCGGTGTTTTTGTTGTCGGTGAAAGTGGCTGTCGATCTTATGACCTCGAACCATATATAGATATATTATTGAGAAATTGAATAAAAAAAAGGCATTTCCTGCGGGGAGGACCTAGACAGAGAATCACAAAGGCATCTGACATAATTCTCAAAGGAAACAAGGCAGATATAATAAAGCAAGAACTTCAGTTTTCATCTGCTTTAGTCACTGCTTGGTTATTGTTTGCAATAAAGAGTTGTTATTCAGTTTGTCATAGTAGACTGCAGCACTTACTATCAGTCTGGAACTTCATGTTCAGCAATTTAGCAGACTCATCCATGCATCTACACACCCATTGTACATTCTTTGATTTGAAACTGGTAAGGATTTTGAACTTTGCAAAAATATTGGATTGGATATATGCTCATGGAAGAATGATCTCTTTTAGGGATTAGTATCTAACTAAATGAAATTATTCCTTCCTTTCTTTAAAACCGAAGTGCTGAGTAATATTGCTATAATCCTGGATTTATTGCATTTACAGAATGGGAGTTGAGGACTTTCAGTATATGTATATATATATATATATATATATATATATATATATATATATGTATATACTACTGAAAATGATTGTGTCATTTGAATATTATGATTGTGATTAGTGGCCAGGGGAGATTGCTATAATATGGAGGGTAAAATATATAATTCTCTGTATGTTAGGATGAACATATTTTTACAAGTGAATACCTTGAAAAGTTTGTTACTTGGTATAAAAGAACTAGACATTTTTCACATGAGAGTAAACAGTGTTCTAGGTATGGGGTCAGAAAGTTTTTTTTTCCTTGTATGTTTAGGAGTATAACTGTACATTAAGGGATAAGAAAAACAATAACATTGTGCTATATCCACATGAAACATAAACATGTTAGTGCTTTCATTCAGTTTTAATCTGCAAACTGTATCAGAAACACAAAAATGTAAACTAAACATCATGTAAAATACCCCAAGGCCATGTATTAAAACTGAACAATTGTAATTCATATTTCTCAAAGCCAGATCACTTTATAAGGAATCACACTTGAATCCAGTTTGAAACATAGGAGCCAAATTTAGCCGACAAAATAACTTTTTGAACTCCAAATGATTATTACCCTCTTTCCATCAATGACAAGTTGTTCAGTAATGAGAAATTGTCATGTTTTTTTTTTTTTTTTTTTTTAATTCTAAATGTATGCATGCATTTTTTTATTTGCATTCCAGCAAGTGAAGGCCATTGTATGAATTGATGGAAGTGCATGACATATATCTTATGAGAACAAATAGGTCAATTATGTTGTGCTTTTGAAAGAATCTGATTATGTTATAGCCACCTTAGATTTTTTAAGGGATTCTTAAAGTTATTCAGTCATCAATAATAACTAATTGAACCAAGTACCACAATATGGATTTAATGCTTATAAATCTGTTGGACATATAGGTAATTACAATCGAGGTTTGTAATCTCCTACATGTCAATTATCCCTGACTGAACTTTTTGTATTATTCAAAAGACACATAAAATGGGATTAATATTCCTTTTTACCCTACAGTTGCAACTAAAAGTAGCAAAATGAAATGAATAGGAATATTCTCAGATAAAAAAATTAAAACATGGTTTAAGTTTGGTTATGTCAGGAATTAAAGATTAATATGATTTTCAAAAGAAGCTAGGTTAGTGTATACAGACATGCATTGATTCAGATTTTTTTCATGTAGCTGATTTGAATTCTGGTATGACTAATGATGAAGATGTTGAGATGGTCAGAATATTTTTGTCCCATAAAATGATTTTGCGCAATCATAATTCTAGTTGCAGATGATCTTTTCTAGATTTAGATAATATATGTATATATCTATAGCATATATATATATATATATATATATATATATATATATATATATATATATATATATATATATAAAATCCACAAACGCTCCAGCACTCATTGTGAAAAGAAAAAATAATAACAGCAGATATCTTAAACCACTTTATTCGGCAAAATCTGCCCACAGATGCACAGACCGGTGGCCGGTTTCGCTCACAGCGTCTTCAGTGTGCGTCTATTCACGGCCGGATTATAACCCTGTGTAGCTGCTGAAAATTTAAAGAAGCAGCATCAATTAATTAATTAATTAATTATACAAAGGTAAATACTTAGTAATGGTTTAATATTTAGGCTTTATGGGTTAGGGTTATTTTTATGTAAATATTCACTAGTTAGACATATAGACATTTAAATAATTTTTGAATTAATTGATGCTGCTTCTTTAAATTTTCAGCAGCTACACAGGGTTATAATCCGGGCCTTGGCGGTGAATAGATGCACACTGAAGACGCTGTGAGCGAAACCGGCCACCGGTCTGTGCATCTGTGGGCAGATTTTGCCGAATAAAGTAGTTTAAGATATCTGCTGTTATTATTTTTTCTTTTCACAATGAGTGCTGGAGCGTTTGTGGATTATATCTTTTTATCCGTGCACTTACATCTGGTACCGCGCACCTGAGGGCGTATTTGGAACTGTGTGTTTAAGGAGCTGGTACTGTTTCCTGTGGATTCTCACTACTTAGAGGGCCTGGGGACCGTTTGTATGGTAATTAAGGCGGAGTATATTGATTTATAACTGTTTGCAGAACGTGACTTTTAACATAGTGTTGTCGGCACTATAAGCAAATTTTGTATTTGCTTTTGGACTGTAAAAGGTCAATTGATATCTTAAAACACTTATGGGTTTATTTTCTGTTTGTGTACTAATGTTATATATGGAAGGAAACTCGTATTATTGTGAACGGTGACATAGTGCATCAAAGGTTTATTTGGAACTATCACGTACGTGAATCCGAAATATCGGTTGGAGTATTATTACAACGGAAGTGAACCACTGGACTGTGTTTCAGGTTTTGATAACTTTACATACTTAAAGCACCTTATTTACGTTTTGCAAAGCAGTATTTTTTTTATATAACAGCAGTATAACGACCAAGGCAATACCATTTATCAGCCCAGTATGGCACAAGGTACGGACTTTTTAAATTATATAAAGGGCTTAACGGCTGACAAGGATGATAGTGAATGTTTTGTAGGGGCTAATATTATTCATACAGCTCCTAGAGCTTCTGCAAATAAACCGGCAGGAACTACTGATAGCTTCATAACTTTAACTGAAGCCTCTAAGCGAGTACGATCCTGTGTATGGCATTGCAAACTACTGAAGGCGTATTTATCAGCCAAGATAATACCTAGAGGTTTACGCGTATATGTAGAACCAGGTCTGGGAAATCAAGATGAAAGTTTTATGAGAATGTGGAGGTCTATACAAGCTACAGCCTCACTAATGTTTATACAGCTCCTAGTTGAGCAATATGAAAATCAGTTGCCAACATTATTAACCAAACTTGAGCAAAGTTTTGATAATACCCAGAAATTTGTTGATACTATTGAATACAGTAATTTGCATGCCAAATATCTTACTGACATTGAGAAATATGATCAAGAATTAGCAAAAAGGAAGAAGCAAAAATACCAGAGGGATGTAATTGATTTTCAACAAGCACGAATGTATACTTGGAAAAAACAAAAGAAAGGAGTGAGGTTTAATGAAGACAAACAGGTCCCTAGGCCCAAAAGGAAACGAGTAAAATCTATATTAAGAAGAAGAGAGGTGGTCACTAGTGGCTCTGAATTGTCATCCAGTATGTCCAACACAGATACAGAGGCTGAGATGGCTGAGATGGCTGGACTGTCTGAATTAACATCACCTGTCAACAAGAGATATAAAACCCCTTTAGAAGGGCAGGGAGAAAACATCGCAGTAGTAGTGGACGAAGGGGTACAACAACAGTTCAAAGCCAACATGCTGCTGCAGTAGATTTATCTGGACATCACAGCCATGATGTGTTACATGATGTTAATAACTTAGTTATTAATCTTACCAACTTTGAATTTTCCTCCAGTGAATTCAGTGTGTTAAATAAAGGCCTTGGATATATACCCTCTTTTTTTGTCTCACATTTAGATATAGTAAATGATGTCAAGAATTTTTGTAGACAGTTAAACTTAAAATATCTGTATGCTAATAAAGATTGCTCCTCAGGTATGGGAGAGCCTACTGGCTTCAAATTTAAGAAATCCACATTTATGCCACCCTATCACAGCACGGTTAGAACCTTTGAACAAGTTATTCTTAAAGATCTACAACTAAAACAATCTGAAATATTCACTACAGGTATTCAAAATTTAAGCAAAGAGGAGCGAAATGCTTTGAATTCTTTGAAAAATAATCCTGATATAGTGATAGTAGGGGCAGATAAGGGAGGCGCAGTGGTGATATGGGAACGAGAGCATTATTTTAGAGAAGCCAACAGGCAGTTGACGAATGTAGAATTCTATCGTAAGTTAAAATCAGAACCAATACAAGAACACAAATTATTAATTGATGGATTTCTAGAGGAATCTTTTCATTTTCACAATATAGACCTATTTACATTGAGGCAGTTGACAGTGACAGACCCTAAAACACAATATTTCTACATGGTTCCTAAAGTACATAAGAACATTATAAATCCTCCAGGACGCCCCATTGTGGCAGGAAGGGGATCATTAACAGAACCCCTATCAGAGTATTTAGAGCACAAGTTAAAGAAACTATTGCCATATGTTACAGCAAGAATACGGGACACACAGCAATTTTTGGCATTGGTTGATGATTTAGAAGTTATGTCAGAACAATATTTGGGTACCTTAGATGTACAGTCGTTGTATACTTCAATACCACATTCAGGTGGTATTGATGGATGTCACAATCAGGATTATTTTCGGTGCAAGAACAAGAATTTCTTATCAAGATACTACAGTTAGTTTTGGAACATAATACTTTTACCTTTAACAAGGAATGGTATATA
The DNA here is from genome assembly GCF_019279795.1 of Protopterus annectens. Classification (NCBI taxonomy): domain Eukaryota; kingdom Metazoa; phylum Chordata; order Ceratodontiformes; family Protopteridae; genus Protopterus; species Protopterus annectens. The sequence continues at coordinate 739,327,515 of NC_056726.1, forward strand.
CAAGTTAAAGGTACAGCTATGGGGGCAACATTTGCCCCCACATATGCTGACCTCTTTATGGGGTATCTTGAATTACAATATATATACACCATTCCTGATTGTTTCAAGGATTTATTAATAATGTGGCGACGATACCTGGACGACTGTTGGGTAGTGTGGGGAGGCAATGAAGAACAATGGCACAAATTTATACAATATATTAACAACAATAGGTATGATATCAAATTCATAGGAGGAATACATAGGCATGAGGTGGAATTTTTGGATGTAAAGGTTATTAAGGATGAATCTGGCTTGGTATACACCGACCTATATAGAAAACCATATTCCAAAAATGGATTTCTCCATGCCAACAGTTGCCGTCCACCCCACACTATCCAAAATATACCCAAGTCCCAATTTTTAAGAGTCAGGAAAATCTGTTCTTCAGAAGGTAGATACCAAAGTCAGGCAGAAGAACTTAAAAAAAGATTCTATAAAAGGGGATATGGCAATAGACAGATTCAACAGGCCTATAATGAGGCATCCATTATGGATAGGACTCAACTATTGATAGATAGGGAACCAAGAGGTAATAGCCAACATGTAAGGTTTATAACTACATATGGTACTAATACTTTTCACATTCGTAACATATTGGCTCAACATTGGCATATCTTAACATCAGATGATTTTTTTAGTAGACATGTGGACAGGGTCTGCCATTATGCATATAGAAGAGGGAAAAATCTAGGCCAACATTTTTCTACTTTCAAGAAAGGAGCAATATATAAAAATATTGGCAGTTTCACTGGGGGAGGTAGCACTTTTTGTGGTCACTGTAAATACTGTAAACTCATGGCTAAAACTAAGTCCTTTACTTCTGTTAATACTAAGAGAGTCTTTGACATACGCCATTTTATTACCTGTAATAGCACTTGGTTAATATATATGGCAGTGTGTCTTCTTGTTTATTTAAACAGAGAATTGCCCTACATATTAGCGATATAAAATGTGAATGCACAAGGAGTGCTTTATACAAACATAAGTTACAACATACCACAGCACATTTTATTTTCATAGGCTTGGATATGGTAGACATACCCAATATTAGTGACTACAGAAGACATGAACTATTCACACAAAAAGAAAGAAGATGGATAGTGCAATTGGGGGCTTTGTTTAAGCCAGGATTAAATGACCATTGGTGATTTGCAGGTGGGATTTGTAGGCCACTTGTGATATGTGTGTATGCATACATACATGTGTAAGGGTGTACTAGTGTGAATAAAACATATATACACATATGTGTGTATATCACAATATACATGTACATTATAAATAATTTTGGGTATATTTCATATTCTGTAATGGGTATGTATATAAGTAGGTGAACACATAGCAAATTAATCAATTTGGTTGTATGCATACATTTTTCTATATATATTTACATTCCAAAATCTCTTTAGTTCATAGATAAGTTAAGCTGAGGGTTTAGCTATTATAATATGGTATATTTGTAGTTTTCCAATTAACATTTAAAATGTAGGTTAGATAATATTATACAAAGGTAAATACTTAGTAATGGTTTAAGATTTAGGCTTTATGGGTTAGGGTTATTTTTATGTAAATATTCACTAGTTAGACATATAGACATTTAAATAATTTTTGAATTAATTGATGCTGCTTCTTTAAATTTTCAGCAGCTACACAGGGTTATAATCCGGGCCTTGGCGGTGAATAGACGCACACTGAAGACGCTGTGAGTGAAACCGGCCACCGGTCTGTGCATCTGTGGGCAGATTTTGCCGAATAAAGTGGTTTAAGATATCTGCTGTTATTATTTTTTCTTTTCACAATGAGTGCTGGAGCGTTTGTGGATTATATCTTTTTATCCGTGCACTTACATCTGGTACCGCGCACCTGAGGGAACTGTATATATATATATATATATATATATATATATATATATATATATATATATATACAGGTTTACCTTTATATCGTCGATCACACATGATCGACCGGCCCCTTAATCAAACTATTTAAATGAACTGAAAGCGGGAACATTTTTAAATGTCAAAATTATGTCGAATTTTGACATTTCTAGCCACACCACACCTCCACACACCAGTGCTACCATGGGTCAAAAAGGGGCGAGGTTTTGCTGTTCGGTTATGTGGAATTTGACGTTGGAGACGTTCGCACTTCGGTATTCGTGGAAGCCGTTTCGCCCATATTGGGATCACTGATACATATATATATATATATATATATATATATATATATATATATATATATATATATATATACACACACACATACACACACACACACACACACACACACACACACACACACACATACACACAAAATCACATATTTCTGAGAACACATTTAATAAAAAAATTAAAGGGATAGCTATGGGTGTCATCTTGACACTGAATTATGCAGATTTAGTTTTAGGTGAATGGTAGAATTTGTTTTGAGATCAAGCTCCTATTTTGAAGAGAGCATGGTACCTGATTTATTGATGAACTTTGCTTTTTGTTGAATAGTACTAAGGACAATTTATTGAAATTTTAAAAGATTTAGAAAACATAAATAATATTTTTATTTTATTTTTTATTTCTTTATTTCTGTATTTCTGTGTTTTTTTATTTAATTGGTTATTTAATGAAATTTGTATATAGTATTATTGAGGTTGAAGTGAAGTATTTGGATATTACTGCTTATAGAAATAATAATAGTTTAGAGTCCAGGATTTTTATGAGGGTTCCTTTATGCAATAAACAGCATATCAATAGTACACACCTATGTACATAAAAAGTATACTTAAAGTTTATTAGGGTGGCTAGACTGACTTCTGATGATATGAGTTTTATCAGAAGAATGTAATTTATTGAGTCATTGTTTTTAGACAAGAGGTTGACTATAAAGAGATTTTTTTATTGTAGGTTTAAATTTCCTCCCATTTATGCATTTTTTGTAATGCTGCAATTATGCCTTTTGTATTTTTATTTATTTGTAAAAAGTTTTTTTTATTTTGTTTTAATAACAAAAAACAGAGTAAAATAAAACAAATAGCTGTTTACATATCTCCACAGCAGTCTAGTATATCAATGTAATACAAATTAACAACAGTTATGTTTTTCAAGCAAATCTTTAAGTTTTAGCCATGACTTAAAGGAATGAGTAATATTACGATTCCCCATCCTAATCATATGTAACTCACTACTACATACAATTTTTGCCTTACTAAGAAATTAATTGCAAGAGGGAGTAGTTTTACTCTTCCAATTCTTCGTTATCCTTTCCTAGCTATTGCTAGTGTAGACCAAAGAAGGGGCACTTGAGTCCTTGGAATTATTTCAGAGATCAGAGCATTGAATAAAATTAGCGACTTGGAAATATTATATCTATCCCCACAATGCTTGATTACTCCTTTACTCACCAACTTACTATCTAATTTAATATCAAAGCTTGAAATTTGTTACAACAAAATTGCTAGATTTGCTACTAATACTTCTTATTCCACCCACCACTGAATAGCATTACACTCTCTTAATTGACTTGAACTATCACACTATGTCTCCTACTTACAGCTATCAACTGCACACAACCTAGTACACAAATCTTCAGATTGTCCCACCCCTGCCTCTCTTTTCAGCAACTATCTTCCCAAAAGATCACTTAGATCCAAAAATCAACTTCTACTACAGAAACACATACCAAAACTACCTGCAGGCCAACTTCTATATTCTTACTCAGTTGCTCTTTTCAATTGTTAGATCCAACTAAAACCTTGCACTCTTTAAAACTTCATTAAATAAATACTTCTCTTCCATATGGAGCTGTAACTGCTCCACACCTCCTAGTTTTAAATCCTGACCTCTTCTACTCCCATAGCTCCTCTCACATTCTTATACTCAATACTCACTTTATTTTCCCCAGTATGTAAATATTATTTTATTTATTTATTTATTTATTGCATGTGTTTACTGGGAAAGTCCACTGGGCATAACAGAGCCCATTTTCAGCGGAGGCCAGGGAAGAAGAGCTCCAACAAGAACATAGATATAGAAAATGTTAAACATTAATTGGTACAAAAGTAGATACAGTGTTACACATAGTAATTGCAGTAATATACACATAGGTTCATAGGTTCATAGGTTCATACTAGGCTATCTGCCCTAGGGCATTTATAAGCCTAGCCAGAATGTGTTTGGCTTTTGCCACCCATTTTAAATTTATTTTGCTATGCCATTTTTCGAGGTTAGTATACTGTGCCTCTGTCTAACAGTGACACAGAAGTGATACCTGGGGTAAACCTACGATCTCCCATCCACTCATCAAGATTCCTCTTGAAGAGAGTCAATGAAGGACTCTGCCTAACCTGGACCGGGATTTTATTCCAGAGTGAAGGGAGCCTCTGGGTTATGAATCTGTCTCACCAGCATGTCCTATTTATTTCAGTGCTGAGGTTCAAGTCTCTTGAGCGTGTAGCTCGATGGGATTTGGATTTTCTGAGGTGCAGCATGTCCATTAATTCCGGGATGGACATGGCTTTATACGTCAGGCACAGATCGCCTCTGAACAGGCGGTATGCCACTGAGTAGAGCTGAAGTTTCTTTAACCGGGCAGCATATGGCATCTGTTTGAGCCCTTTGATCCTCTTGGTGAGGTACTTTTGGGGTCTTTCCAGTTGCTGCAGGTATCTGGTAAGGTACATCCCAAAGGGGCATTGTACTCAATTATGGGCTTGATGAGGGATGAGTAAAGAGGCACGATGATGTCCCCTGATCTAGATGTGAATCCCTTCATGATTAGGTGGGCTATATAAAATGTTTTTCTAACCACTTTGGCCATGTGGTTGTCAAATGAGAGATTGCTATCAACTTGGGTCCCCAGGTCCCTAATTACTTCTTCTGTACATAATGGATTACCACCTATGTGGTAATTTGTGGGCACTTTGTTTTTGCCAAAGGGGATGACTATACACTTTTTGGCATTTAGCTTGAGGCAATGGCTCTGGCACCAGTTGTCTGTTTCTATGAGGCCCTTTTGGAGGATGCTTGTGTCGGCTGGAGAGTTGATTATGGCACCCAGTTTGCAGTCATCTGCGAACTTGGTCAGCCACAGTCCTTCTGTGTCGGCCTGTACCTCCGAGAAATATATACCAAACAAGAGAGGTCCCAGGACTGAGCCTTGTGGGACACCACTTGTAACTGGTTTGGAGTCTGACATGGCTCCAGCAATTCTAACCATGTGGGTTCTGTCCTTGAGCCAGTTTGCAATCCATCTAGTGACATATGTGTTTATATTTAAGCTGGTGAGCTTATCTATAATGCCCGAGTGGGGTATTGTATCGAAGGCTTTTGCGAGGTCCAGGTAGGCTGTGTGGACCACCTTCCCCTCGTCAATGGCCTTGGTGACTGTTTCAAAGAAATCAACCAGGTTAAGAGGCAGGATCTGCCCTTAACAAAGCCGAACTGGGTAGGATACAGTGTTTGTAGGTCCCCAATATCTTTATTTATGAGGTCCATGATGATCCTTTCCATAGCTTTGCAGACCAAGCTAGTCAGGCTTATGGGGCGATAGTTTCCAGGATCCGTTGAGGCACCACCTTTATGGAGAGGGACCACTGTTGCTATATGCCACTCTTTGGGCACATATCCTGTAGTAAGGCTGAGATTGAACAGTAGTTTTATGTTTGGGTTTAGCTCTTCTTGGAGTTCATGTAGAATGCAGCCTGGGACACCATCTGGTCCCATTGATGCTGTGTTTTTTGCTTTGGAGAGGGCGGCTCTTACCTGAGCATCTGAGATGTCAGGGGGGTAGCACTCTGCTGGGATAGATATTTGCCCTTTTGGTGGGGAGGGGGGGGAGAAGTTTGCGCTGAACCTGTCAGCTAGGATGTTGGCAATGTCTGTGGGTTCAGTGTATTTTTTGTCATTTTGGACTAATTCTGAGCATATCTGGGAATGGTTCCTAACATAACTAAAGAAAGCCTTGTGATTATCCTTAGTGTCCTGTGCAATTTTTCTCTCGAAGCTGGCCTTAGACAATTTTATGTGTGCCCGTAGTTTTTTGCTAATACTGATCAGTGATGCCTTCCCTTTTTGGGATTTTGCTCTATCATTTAATAGCTTCCTCCTTCTATTGTATAGTTTGTTTATGACTGGGGTCCACCAGACAGGACGTCTGCCTTTGGAGGATTGGGTCTTGGTTTTATTTGGGATTGCATGATCCATGCATTCCTGAAGGTGTTCATAGAATGCGTTTATAAAGGATTCTGCGGTCTGAGACATATTTTCCACAGGCCCGGGGGCTTTGAAGGATTCCACCTCAGTTTTGAGGAGTGTAAAATTTGTTTTAGAGAAGTTACTCACTGTGGTTTTCTGGGCAGGGGGTGGGGTCGGGATGTGAATATCCAGTGAGATTAGTTTATGGTCTGATCTTACCAGTGAGGGATACACTTCTGGTCTGGAGCATAGAGTCCCCATGTTGGTGATGATCAGGTCCAGTATGTTTTCCCCTCTTGTGGGAGTGGTAACAAGTTGTTCCATAGCATTTGAGTTTATAAATTCAAGGAACCTTTGGGCTAGGGTGTTGGAGCTAGAGTAATGCTCCCAGTCTATGTTTGGGTAGTTGAAGTCGCCCAATATAATGGTGTTTGGAGAGACCTTCATATTTTCCAGTGTTCTCAGGAAGGCTGAGTGGGGTTCCTGGGTTTGGGAGGGTGGTCTGTAGCAGGCTATAAACTGGAAGGCAGTTTTACCCACTGTTAGTTGCACATGGATAGTCTCTGATGCTTCGTGCTTTGCCACCAACCTGGAGGTGTGGGTATCTTTGATGAATATCGATACTCCCCTCCTTTTGTGGTTCGGTCCAAGTTTTGGGGCGAAAAGCATGGTATGAGGTATAACCTGGTAGTGCTGGGGTGCTCTTGGGAGCCCTGAACCAAGTTTCTGTTACTGCACAGATATCGATGTTCTCCATGCTAAGGAGAGTTTCGAGTGCATGCATCTTGAGGTTTAGACTTCTGGCGTTGAGTAGCATTACTCTTAGTTTCTTATCCCTTGTGATACCTATGGTGGTGGGTTTGTCTTTTGAGCCTTGCCTAAAAAAGGCACTATGGGGGTAGCAAGAGCCTTTGCCAATATCCGAAAGCCCAGGGGTGACAGGTGCAAGCCATCCCTAGCGAAGCATCGTGGCTTGTTGAGCATATCATCCCAAGCTGACAGGCATTGGATCCCCTTTGAATGACACCAGTACTTAAGCCAATTGTTGAAATTGATCATCTTGTCTTCATATTGTGGCATCATTCTTGGTGAGGGTAAGATGCTACTCAAGGTCAGGGTCATACCGGCCTGGGCTACATGCTCAGAGAGCTCCTTTATGTCTCTTTTCATGTAGTCCAGGGAGGTACGTCTCAGGTCATTCACACCAGCATGGACAATGACTGAGTCATATTTGTAATTGCCTTGGAGTGACCTGAGTGCTTGTGTTATGTGGCGGATCCTAGCACCCGACAGGCTGCTCACCGTGACCCTCTCCTTGTTCAGCCTGGTGAGCAGGACGTCAGTGTGCCTGATGATAGAGTCACCTATTACAAGTGTATCAGGTGTGTTGTTTAGTCTTAAGGGCTGTGACTGTTTGGCACACTGGCTTTGTGAGATATGTGTTGCACGTGTTTTGTTTTGGGGTAGCGGCTGCTTGGGTGTCTGCTTTGGAGGTCTCTGCTGCTTTGGCAGATCTTTATTTAGAGTCTCTGAGTATGTTTTTGTGTGATTATGTGTTTGGTTTGCTGTCGTGGTAGGTCTATGTGAGACTGGAATTGTAGTGAGTGTGGTTTCCTTCTCCTCCTGACTGGTTATGCCAGTACTGAGTTGAGAGAGCTTAGCCTCCAGTTTGGCTATATGGTTGCATTTCTCACATGTGTTGGAATTTGTTGGGAGGAGGAGAGGGTTGTCTGTGTACATGAAGCAGTTGTAACACTGCCTCAGTATTCCCGGATTCACCAGCTGGACCAGAGAGGAGATTGACAACTGACCTTTGGACATGCTAGAATAATATTGGGAATTCCTTAATAATTGAAAACCAGGGCCAGTGGGGATTGAGGGTGTAGTATTTTTAATTTTTAGTGCTGACTTATATAATTGCTTTAGTGAGCAAGTGCCAGGTAACTTAAGTGCAATGTGTTACAGGTAACTTAAAAGCAAAAACGACAAACAGTAACTTTCTTTCAAGTGAAACAAGGAAATAAGTACAGTAAGCAATGCAGATATCACTAGTTATCCACAGAAGCACTGAGAAGCCGCATATTAGGTGGAATTAGTGTTCCAGGGAAATAACAAGCAAACAAACAACAAGCATATAAACAAAGCTAGATTCAGCAGGCCTGGATCTTGTCTATGCTACAGCAAACAAGGTGTACCAAATTTCAGTAAGATACAGTTCAAATATTCAGGCACTATAAACCTTCAACCAGAAATTCCCAGCTCAGAAGGGCAGAGTCCAGCCTCTTCTCCCACAAGAGTGCAGACCACAAACCTTCTTAATGTAAAATAACTGGCCTGAAAGCCCAAGTGCTTAAACCAGAACTAATACACTTTAAGAATAACAGACACTGGGCTCTCAATCAGCAGTTCCCAACTTAGAAGGATGAAAGCTACCTGTCCTGCCACCACAGTGCATGCCACAAACCTTCCTAATATAAAACAACTGGTCTGAAGCCCAAGTGCTTAATCCAAAAGACTTAGAATGATAGCTACACTTTAATCAAGTTACTACCAAGCAGTAATAAATACAATTGAATACTTTAGAGAATGCCTGGATTAGTGCTCAGGTTACACAAACAAAGCTAGATCCAGCAGGCCTGAATCCAGTCTATGCCACAGAAAACAAGGCACACCAACTTCAGTAAGAAGCAGTTCAGATATGCATGCACTATAAGCCTTCAACCAGAAATTCCCAGCTCAGAAGGGCAGAGTCCAGCCTCTCCTCCCACAAGAGTGCAGACCACGAACCCTCTTAATGTAAAATAACTGGCCTGAAAGCCCAAGTGCTTAAACCAGAATTAATACACATTTAGAATAACAAACACTGAGCCCTCAATCAGCAGTTCCCAACCTAGAAGGATGTAAGCTACCTGTTCTTCCACTACAGTGCAGACCACAAACCCTCTCAGTGCAAAACAACTGGTCCGAAGCCCAAGTGTTTAAACCAAAAGGCTTAGAATGAGTTACACCAAGCAGTAATAAATACAACTGAGTACTTTTAAGATGATGCAAAAGTAAAAAAGTAGGTAGAAACACAAGTACAGTAAAAGCAGATGAATTTTTTTTATTTTTTATTTATTTATTTTTGAACAAGTGCTGAGATCAAAGAAACAGATTTGAGTGCTGAAACTAGAAAACTGGCTAGTTATAAGAAAAAAAAACTAAGCTAGAAGGCTATCCTCCAACACAGAAGGGCTTGGAGGCTCAGAAGCCTACAAATAGTCTATACCACTTAACAAGAAAGGCAGGAAACAAGCTTACATTTTTTTTTCTGTTTCCCAGATGCTCTCTTTGTACACAGTAAGAGTGCCGGAAATCAGAATATGATCTCACTGCACTCACTTGAGTGAGCAAATGAGATGGGCCCAGAAGGAGTATCCAAACACAAATTTACAAGAGGGGCAGGCAGTTGCAAGGCCAATAAGGTTAACACCAAAACAAAAACAGGGAGGGTGGGTGGGACTAACTGAAGAGCAGAGTCAAAACTTCCAGTTCAGTTAATATTCCTTCCACACAGTTAAAATCAATTTAAATACTGTATTTGTTTGAAAAAAAAGAGCAGATAAAGGTACTTAAATTCTCTTATACATCCAGTTGAATACAGCAGGTTCTTAGCCTGCCAAAGCTGAGGATTTTAAGCAGAAAATATTTCACACTGTACCACTTAAATAGGCAAGGACAGGAAATCAAAGAATGTGACTACCCCCACACCTGTAATTACTAGCAAATAACAAAATTCAGCAAACACTGACTAACTTCCAGTTCAGTTAATATTCCTTCCACACAGTTAAAATCAATTTAAATACTGTATTTTTTTGAAAACAAAAGAGCAGATAAAGGTACTTAAATTCTCTTATACATCCAGTTGAATACAACAGGTTCTTAGGAGGCCAAAGCTGAGGTTTTTAAGCAGAAAATATTTCACACTGTACCACTTAAATAGGCAAGGAAAGGAAATCAAAGAATGTGACTACCCCCACACCTGTAATTACTAGCAAATAACAAAATTCAGCAAACACTGACTAACTTCCAGTTCAGTTAATATTCCTTCCACACAGTTAAAATCAATTTAAATACTGTATTTTTTTGAAAAAAAAAAAAGAGCAGATAAAGGTACTTAAATTCACTTATACGTCCAGTTGAATACAGCAGGTTCTTATCCGGCCAAAGCTGAGGTTTTTAAGCAGAAAATATTTCACACTGTACCACTTAAATAGGCAAGGACAGGAAATCAAAGAATGTGACTACCCCCACACCTGTAATTACTAGCAAATAACAAAATTCAGCAAACACTGACTAACTTCCAGTTCAGTTAATATTCCTTCCACACAGTTAAAATCAATTTAAATACTGTATTTTTTGAAAAAAAAAAGAGCAGATAAAGGTACTTAAATTCTCTTATACGTCCAGCTGAATACAGCAGGTTCTTAGGCGGCCAAAGCTGAGGTTTTTAAGCAGAACATATTTCACACTGTACCACTTAAATAGGCAAGGACAGGAAATCAAAGAATATGACTACCCCCACACCTGTAATTACTAGCAAATAACAAAATTCAGCAAACACTGACTAACTTCCAGTTCCGTTAATATTCCTTCCACACAGGTAAAATCAATTTAAATACTGTATTTTTTTGGAAAAAAAGAGCAGATAAAGGTACTTAAATTCTCTTATACATCCAGTTGAATACAGCAGGTTCTTAGGTGGCCAAAGCTGAGGTTTTTAAGCAGAAAATATTTCACACTGTACCACTTAAATAGGCAAGGATAGGAAATCAAAGAATGTGACTATCCCCATACCTGTAATTACTAGCAAATAACAAAATTCAGCAAACACTGACTAACTTCAAGTTCAGTTAATATTCCTTCCACACAGTTAAAATCAATTTAAATACTGTACTTTTTTGAAAAAAAAAAAGAGCAGATAAAGGTACTTAAATTCTCTTATACATCCAGTTGAATACAGCAGGTTCTTAGCTGGCCAAAGCTGAGGTTTTTAAGCAGAAAATATTTCACACTGTACCACTTAAATAGGCAAGGATAGGAAATCAAAGAATGTGACTACCCCCACACCTGTAATTACTAGCAAATAACAAAATTCAGCAAACACTGACTAACTTCCAGTTCAGTTAATATTCCTTCCACACAGTTAAAAGCAATTTAAATACTGTATTTTTTTGAAAAAAAAAGAGTATAATATATATATAATATATACATAAAAGCAAGATTTCTTTGGTTGCCGGATTAATTCAATCAAAGATGTATAAACAGAGATATATTACTCAGCACTATTGTAACTGTATCAACAAGTGATGGAAAATAATAGTAATGGAGAAAATATCATCAGTCAGCAACAGCAAAAAGCAAAGGAGTTTAGTTATCATATAAGGAGAAGGAGGAGGTTAGATTATAGAGTAGGTACATAGCCAGGAAGAGTTGAGATGATTGTTCCATACTTGCTTGAAGGTGGCAGTGCTGCCTGTGCTACTTATATAAGGTAGAAGTGAGTTCCATAGTTTGGCGATGGTGAAGGAGTAGAGGAGTTGATCAGTAGGTAAGATGGGCTTTTTGACTTTTAAAAGTAGATGATTTTCAGATCTTAGTTGCCTGCTGGGTTGGTATTGGGCAAGTAATGTCAAGAGAGCAGGACAGTCTGTAGGTCGGTAGATTATTTTGTGTACTGTAGTTAGTTGGCTGAATGACGGATGGTGGCGGAGTTCCAATCAGCCTAATTGTTTCAGAGGGTTACAGTTGTGGGATGAGAGTTTGGCCTTGGTGGCAAATTTGGCTATTCTGTTGTAACACATTTCAAGTTTGGATCTTGCAGAATTTTGGATATTAGTGAGGACAGAGGTGCCATAGAGGAGTAGAGGGTAATAAAAAGGTGGTTGCAAGGGTTTGTCTAGTAGAGAGGCTAAGAAAGTGTTGGTGCCTGTAGAACATACAGAGCTTTCAGTTTGTTATTTGATGTTATTGTTTATGTGCAGGTCAAAGTTAAGATTTTAATGTATAATAATACCTAGTAGTTTAGTGTGTGGGGCAACTTCTATAGTGGTATATTCTTGGGCTTGAATAGTGAAGAGTTTTTTTTATCTAGGGGAGTGGTTTTCTTAGGGACAAAAACTGCTAGTTTTTTTTTTTTGTTGTTTTTTTTTTAGGGCAAGATGATTGTTAAGCATCCAAGCTTCAGTAGAGCTGATGGCATTCTGGATGATTTGCTGGAGATCAGTGTTGGAATTTGCAATGCATATTATTGTAGCGTTGTCAGCATACTGGATTACTGAGCAGTGTGGGAGAGTGGAGTGAAAGTTGTTAAAGGAGAACCGCACACACAAACTCAAAAACGTTTATTTCATCATGGTTAGGTGTTTCCTACAGTTTATCACCACTCTGGGACTATGTACAGATTTTTAAATATTTTATACATAATTTCTGAGTCTGACCACATGGGGTCTGGCATCTTGAAAGAATTCTGATTGTTTAGTCACCCTCTAGGCATCCCATAATTCAGTGCTTGTCTATAACAAATTACATCACGCAGGCCTCTTTCTTCCTAAAGCTCCTGTCACTGCACTGAATTTACATGCATACACTGCTGTCGTTCAGTCAGTTAGTTTTAAGTTACATTTCATAGGTTTATAGGTTCATACTAGGCTATCTGCCCTAGGGCATTTATAAGCCTAGCCAGAATGCGTTTGGCTTTTGCCACCCATGCCATTCAATGACTACTTAAAACACAAGCAGTACAAATGCCACAGAACAGACTTTCAAAGTGCTTTTTCCTGGTGCTTCTTTTTAGAATGGCTAAACTGCAGTCTTTTATGAAGCCTGAATTTGTACTACTTTGACTCATCTCCCACACCCCCCCTTCACACATAGCTTCCCTGTCAAAGTGTTAAGGGTAGTTTGAGATGTTACCTACTGTGATTGACAGCTCACAGCAGGAGAGTTGACTGATGTATTGTTTCCTTATTCTAGCCTTTACTTTTTGTATGGGTAGGGGAAGGACCAGGGAACTGTGACATCACAGCATGGGTGTTTTTTTAGGACGGTAGTGGTGATATCAGTTTGGGGAGGGACATGTCCAGAAAACTACCTGTATTTGGTGGCCTTGATGACATCATTAAATTGGAGACTTTTCCTGGGTTGGACAAAAGTTGTTTGAAAGTGAAACCAACACAGTACAGTAAGGTACTGTTCTAGTGGAGGGAAGCAGTCAATTTAAAATATTGTAAATGCTGTATTGTTTATTCATAGCAGGGACAGTAAATAGGGAGAAAGAAGACAGATATGTTGAGCATTTAATAATAGAATCCCATTGTTCTCCTTTAATAAAGATGCTAAATAAGGGAGGACCAAGCTTGGAGCCTTGGGTTGCCCTTATAGAAGTACTGAGGAAGGGAGAGTAAGATTGTTGCCATTTGTTAGACTGCTGATTATTGGAGAGATAGCTCTTGAACCATTGTAGGGTAGATGGGGGAATGGGGAGGGTGATAGTGTGGAGATGAAGATGGTGGGGAAAATGGTATCCAAAGCTTTGGAGAGGTCTAGGAAAAGAGAAGAGATTATTTTAACAGAATCTTGGGCTCGTCAACTGTATCAAGGAAGGAGAGGAAGCAGTAGTGGTGCTGTGTCCTGGTCTGAAACCATGTTAAGTGGGTGACAGAATTTGGTTTTCAAGCAAGTGATTGAAGAGTTGGGCATTGATGCATTTTTCCAGTATTTTAGAGAGGGGTGAAAGAAATGTTATGGGCTGAAAGTTTGTGTTTTCTGTGTTGGTGTCACCTTTGTGTAAGGGGAGAATGTATCCTTTCTTCCAGATGTCTGGAACTAGGAATTCTTTACTCAATATGTTCATGAGTATGCTGATGGTGTAAGCTATAGTTAAATAAAAATCCACGGCCACTGCACACCAATAGCTGAAGGATCCAGCAATATCCAAGATGGAATAAATCAAAGCCAGGACATCAAAGTAATCCACAACCACGAAGTATTTAATGGCAGACTTAGCGCTTTCACCTTATAAGGCATCATCAGAGTCGAATAGCCATAACAATAACCCTCATTTAAATACTGAAATCTGTAAGCAATTAAAACAATTAAACAATTAAACAATTAAACATTTAAACATATACACTCACCCAATGGGCCTTTGCATAACAATTAGTTAATACACATTATCAATAATTCATATTATAAAATCAGGAAATATCTAATATAATATATATATATATTTTTAAAAATTTTTATTCAAGCTTTGTATATATGTCTAGAATTCTATTAATAAAAACATACAACAATTCTGATACCAAATATCAACACTAATGCTAAAATATTAAATATCCACTTCATTAATGCACACACAAAATTACACACAAAAATATATGTTATAGATAAATACTATACGCATCTTTATTATTTGTACTAAAATTAATTTATAAAGTTATAAATCTATCCATAAATGTTCCTAAAAAAACTTTTTAATGTATACTAATATACATAGTATATGTAAAATTAATAATATTAATATTAATATTGTCATGTTAATGGTGCACTTAGGTGTCTGTTGATCTAGATCTATATGACCTGGGATCTATGCACCAAAAGGGGCTTAATGGAAATGTAATCCTTAAGCCCCGGGTAGCTCATAGCATTTAACCTAAGTTGCAATTCCATCTCTTTTAAAGCTACCTTATTCTTGATGTCACCCCCACTATCTAAGTGCACCCTATCAATAACAAAAAACATAAATTTCTTAAAATTATTGCATTTGATACTATGAAGGTACAAAGCATTGTGGGAATCTTTGTTTTTTATAGATCTAAGATGTTCAGGAATCCTGTCTCTTAATCTGCGGGTAGTCATCCCGACATAGAATGCCTCACAGGATGAACAATTGGCCACATATACTAGGTTCCTAGAGTTACAATTACAAATTCCTGGACAAGACAAAGTATATTTATATCCTGAAATAATTACATACAAGGGGGTAATTAAAGGGCAGATGGCACGTATTTCTAGATTGGTGAGCGATGATGGGACCTTCAGACTAGAAATCTATAAATTAATAGGTATGTTATTGGAGTGAGGTTATCCTATTAATTTATTGCGAAGTGTGAAAAAAGAAACATTTAAGAAAAGACGTACCATTTATGTTCCCATTTTGAAGGGTGATTGTGTAGTTGAGATGGGAACTCCAAATTCTGTGGATTCGTTAGGTGAAAATAACAATCTTAAGGGACCATGCTTTATCAAGAAGTATAATGATAAATCTAAGGAATTATGTGCAGTATTGAGAAATGTGTGGGACCATTGTTTGAATGTTGATTTGAAGAAGGTAGTAGGAAATGAACCTGTGATAGTTTACAGCAGGGGACAGAACTTGAAAGGTATTTTAGAAAGGAATAAGCAATATTGTAGGTCAAGGATGAGCAAATGTGGAGGTTGTAGATGCTGTAGATTTATAGCAGATGGCCCGTATGTAGTTATTTCAGGATATAAATATACTTTGTCTTGTCCAGGAATTTGTAATTGTAACTCTAGGAACCTAGTATATGTGGCCAATTGTTCATCCTGTGAGGCATTCTATGTCGGGATGACTACCCGCAGATTAAGAGACAGGATTCCTGAATATCTTAGATCTATAAAAAACAAAGATTCCCACAATGCTTTGTACCTTCATAGTATCAAATGCAATAATTTTAAGAAATTTATGTTTTTTGTTATTGATAGGGTGCACTTAGATAGTGGGGGTGACATCAAGAATAAGGTAGCTTTAAAAGAGATGGAATGGCAACTTAGGTTAAATGCTATGAGCTACCCGGGGCTTAATGATTACATTTCCATTAAGCCCCTTTTGGTGCATAGATCACAGGTCGTATAGATCTAGATCAACAGACACCTAAGTGCACCATTAACATGACAATATTAATATTAATATTATTAATTTTACATATACTATGTATATTAGTATACATTAAAAAGTTTTTTTAGGAACATTTATGGATAGATTTATAACTTTATAAATTAATTTTAGTACAAATAATAAAGATGCGTATAGTATTTATCTATAACATATATTTTTGTGTGTAATTTTGTGTGTGCATTAATGAAGTGGATATTTAATATTTTAGCATTAGTGTTGATATTTGGTATCAGAATTGTTGTATGTTTTTATTAATAGAATTCTAGACATATATACAAAGCTGGAATAAAAATTTTTTAAAATATATATATATTATATTAGATATTTCCTGGTTTTATAAGATGAATTATTGATAATGTGTATTAACTAATTGTTATGCAAAGGCCCATTGGGTGAGTGTATATGTTTAAATGTTTAATTGTTTAATTGTTTTAATTGCTTACAGATTTCAGTATTTAAATGAGGGTTATTGTTATGGCTATTCGACTCTGATGATGCCTTGTAAGGTGAAAGCACTAAGTCTGTCATTAAATACTTCGTGGTTGTGGATTACTTTGATGTCCTGGCTTTGATTTATTCCATCTTGGATATTGCTGGATCCTTCAGCTATTGGTGTGCAGTGGCCGTGGATTTTTATTTGTAGTTACTTGTGCCCTTTCATTGGGGCTACTTTCTTCTTTTTTCGGTGTAAGCTATAGTCTTTGCAGCTAGCTGCAGGAAGTGTAGGGGTAGATTGTCAGGGGCCATTGTACAGGGTTTTAGCTTCAGTAAAGTTTTTTATATTGTGGCGGCAGGTATGGGGGAGAATTTTAGGTTGGAGTAAAGGGTAGGATTGTTTTCTGGGATGATCTGGTCATCAGCTGTCTTGGTGGTGGTGGTGCTAACTGTAGTAAAGGTGGTGATTAGGTTGGCTGTGGTGTCAATGAAATTGGAATTGAAGAGATTGGCAAGTTCGGCAGGGGGTTTGTCGGGGTCAGGGGATAGGTTGCTTTGAGATGCTGGATGAAATAGTTGGTTAATGGATGACCACAATGTTTTTGAATTATCTTTATGTTGATTTTGTAGGTGGAGCTAGTGTTTTTTTTTATCTGTGGCTATTAGTCATTTTGCCTGGTCATGAACTTGCTTGTATTATAGTAGAGTTGAGGGAACTTTGTTTTTCTGCCATGATTTCCAGATTTTATCCCTTGTAGACATGACTTCTTTGGTGGATTGTGAGAGCCAGCTTGCATGGTAATGTTTTATTTATTTTTGTGGGTGGGTGCTTCCTGTTTAGGATGTCTAGGAATGTTGAGTTAAAGAATTCAACAGCTTCATTAACTGGTAGGGATTTGAGGGGTTCACAATTTACTTTAGCTAAGGTTTCATTAAATAGGGATGGTTGGAACTTAGTCAAATTTCTGGTTGATTTGTATTAGTGTTGGACTGGGGTTGCAGTAGATTTGCGTAGGATATATGCTGGGTGATTGTCACTAATGGTATTAAATAGTATCCCTGCAGTGGTGAAATTGTTAGGGTTGGACACTAATATCCTGTCTATTGTGGAGCCCCAATTGTTATTTTTGTGGGGTCTGGTGATGTCTTGAATTAGTTGGGAGAAGTTGTAAAGGTTTAGGTTTTGTGAGGGGTTCTTTTTGACAATATCTTATCAGTGTTTGTACCACCAAGAATGATGGCTTCATTATCTATGTTTTGAAATGTCCAGGCAATTATGTTCTCTAATATTGGTATGTTGTTTCCTGGTGGAATATACAAACAGTTATTCAAATGTTTTTATGATTGTTAAGTTTTAATATAGAGATTAGTACTTTGGCTGGGGAGAAGTTGGGTGTTGTTTTTAGTAGGGAATTAAAGTATATTTGCTATGGAAGAGTATTGCTACTCCCCCTCCTCTCTTGTGTGGCTGATCTGCTCTTAGGCATAAGTAGACTGAGGGAAGAAATTCTGTGTCTTTTACATATGATTTCAACAAGGTTTAGGTAGCTGCTGTCATATCGGGATTGCTTTGTGAAATCCATGCCTGGAGTTCAGGTATCTTATTTCTAAGGCTTTGAAGATTCATGGTAATAGCATGAGAGATTTGCTAGGTTTGCTGGGGCTGGTGGGGGGGTTGGGCCTGCATTGGGTTGCATATCACCGCACTGGGATATAATGCTTCGGTGAATTATGTGGTTATACTTATCATTTTTTTCCCCTAAAAATGGTATAGCTGGTGCTGGTGGAGTGATAATGGGAGTGTTTTTGGAGAGGTGATAAAGGTATTAGCTGTGAATAAACTAGGGTGGATGTCCAAGTAACTTGATAAATGTGGTTTATGTGTGGTGGTTGTACAGGTGGGTGTAGGAGGTATGTTGGGTGTCTAGAATCAGGAACTGCCTTAGGTCAACTAGTGCCCTAGGTAAAAGGGCTCCACTGCACCCCCTCCACAACACATGGTGCCACCATCCCGGTCTACCTACACTAAATAAATAGTGGACAAGCATCCTTGCTAGAATGGCGCCCTGGGCGGTTGCCTAGTTGGCCTATGCCAAAGGCCAGCTATGTCTGGAATGTTGTGATTATTGTTAGGAGAGAGAGTATAAGTGAGATAAGTGAGATAATAGTAATAGTAGTGATTGACATGATGGTGGTTGAGTGCATTGTGATTGAGTAACAACATGAATACGAGCAGGATAGCTATAGTTTTGGGGGTGGAGAGCTATATGGCCCTATTGGGAATGGGAGAGAGGTAGAAAAAGTTAGGATGTATGATATGACTGTGAAAAATAATTAGGGAGGCTGTGGGATAGGTGGGAGAGAGGTGTAGGAGTGGTCAGGTTAGGTATAAGGTTAATGTTATGGGATGGCCGGGGATGGGGGCAGGGTGAGTAGTGTGTGTGTGTGTGTGTGTGTGTGTGTGTGTGTGTGTGTGTGTGTGTGTGTGTGTGTGTGTGTGTGTGTGCGTGTGTGTGTGTGTGTGTGTGTGTGTGTGTGTGTGTGTGTGTGTGTGTGTGTGTGTGTGTGTGTGTGTGTGTGTGTGTGTGTGTGTGTGAGTGTAAGGCTAATTCAAGGTATTATCCTGCCATCTGATGGCAATTGGCTGGAATAATGAGGGACCCTTCATTGATTGTGCACACACATTTTAACACTAAGCCTTAGAACTTTACAAAAACTAAGTTGTAATTCACCTATTGCAAAAGACAATCTGTAGGTTGTCAGGTTCTTGCTTTCTGGAGGTTTTGTTTAGTTAAAAGATAGCCAGCTTCAGTGGACAAAATATACTTTTTTTGCAGTTTAATCCAAGGTGGGGAAGGGGGGGGCACACAGTGAAGAAACTCATGCAAACTGAAAAATAAAGTTAAATAAGGCAGAATTAGTGAAAAGATTTCAGAAATGTGAAGTAGAGAGCATGCAAGGGATACAGATTAAGAGCAAAATTGGTTATATTGCATACATTGTTCAACAGCTATGTAAAACCACAGACTAACAGCATTAATGCGCAGCCTCTAAGTTTACTGATAACAGCTATATGATTCAGCAGTGAATACACACAAGGTATATTGCACAAAGCAAAGGAAGTATGGCTGTTCTAAGACAATAATTCTACAGCTATGTTATTCAATATGAACTAACAGCAAAATTAACTACATTCACTTAGTCTTCCATAAAAGTAATTATAAATTTCAGTTTCTAAGTCTTCTGTGAGCAGCAGTATGCTACAGGATTGCTTACAGAAGCAGCCAGAACATAAATACACTTTGCAAAAAAGTTAACAGGACACCTGGCAGATATACAATGATTGTGCTCTACCTTCATAATACAAGATAGAAATAGCAAGCAGTTTGTCAGTTAATACATTAGCTAGCTCTCATAGTATATAGGATTTGTGAACAGCAGTTTCAGCTCAGCACCATCAAATAAACCAGCAATAAACAGTAATAAATAAATCAGCAGTTCACAGTAATAGTAAGAAAACAGCAATTCATATCAACTCTAGTATACATGTTCATAGGTAGGTACTAGGCTATTGGCCCTAGGGCCTATATATGCCTAGCCAAATGTACCCTGGCTTTCGCCACCCAAGAAAATTATTTTCCTGTGCCACTGTCGAGCAGAGCCACAGAAGTGATCCCCGGGGTGAATTTCCTATCTCCCATTCAATCATCAAGATTTTTCTTGAAGAGTGCTAATGAGGAGCTTTGTTTGATATAGATAGGTAGTTTGTTCCAGAGTATGGGAAGTCTCTGGGACAGGAATCTATCCCTCCAGCATGTTCTGTTTATTGTGGTGACGAGGTTTAGGTCCTTAGAGCATGTAGCTTGTAGGAATTGAGATTTCTTTAAGTGGAGCATGTCTAAAAGCTCTGGGTTTGACATAGCTTTGTGTATTAGGCAGAGATCGCCTCTGGGTAGGTGATATGCAACGGAGCAAAGCTGCAGTTTTTTGAGACGGTCTGCATAGGGCATCTCTTTGAGGCCGGTAATCCTCTTGTGAGGTATTTCAGTGGCCTTTCCAGTTGTTGTAGATGTCTTGTGAGGTACATACCAAAAGGGGCATTGTACTCTATAATGGGTCTAATGAGTAACGAGTAGAGGGGAACAATTACCTCTTTTTTCCTGGATGAGAAACCTTTTGTGGTGAGGTGTGCCACATAGAAGGATTTCCTGACTACTGTGGCAATGTGATTATCAAAGGAGAGACTACTGTCCACCTGTGTCCCAAGGTCTCTTATCACACTTTCAGTGTTAAGTAGACTACCACCTATGTGGTAGTTCATGGGTACTGAGTTTTTACCAAAAGGGATGACAATGCACTTTTTGGCATTGAGCTTGAGGCCATGGCTTTGACACCAGACTTCTGTCTCAGCAAGGCCCTTTTGTAGGATGTCCACATCTTTTGGAGTTTTGATTATGGCTCCTAGTTTGCAGTCATCTGCGAACTTCATTAGCCAAAGACCTTCTGTGTTGGCCTGTACTTCACAGAAGTAGATACCAAACAGGAGAGGACCCAGGACTGAACCCTGTGGTACTCCACTTGTCACTGGTCTGAATTTGGATTTGGAATCTGCTACTTTCGCAGTGTGGATTCTGTCAGTAAGCCAGTTGGCAACCCATCTTGTGACATAGGGATTTATACCTAGTTTAGTGAGTTTATCTATAATTACAGAGTGGGGGATGGTGTTGAAAGCCTTGGCGAGATCTAGATAGGCTGTGTGAACCACCATACCCTCATCTACGGCTTTGGTGACTGCTTCAAAGAAGTCTATCAGGTTTAGGAGATATGATCTGCCTTTTACAAACCCAAACTGGGTGGGGTCCTGAGTTTGGAGATTACCAATGTCATTGTTTATAAATTCCATGATGATACACTCCATAGCCTTGCAGACCAGTGTGCCACTGCTTTATGTACTTGCTGTGCATGCACAATGAACATAGGGGTAGGAAAGCTTAGGCAGGTACAGGATGGAAGCTGAATGTGAGTTAGGTAGTTTGGAGATAGTTTAAAGATGGTACCCTGGGAAGGGACTGACTAATGAAGATAATCAGGGGGTGGGAGTGGGGATGGGAGTAGATGACAGGGTGAATGGAGTAGAGAGCAGCCAGAACAGGATTAATCAGGAACTTATGAGTCCCTCTCCCACACGGACAAGAGCTGAAAAACTAAGTTGACTAATAAGCTTAAGATATCAGTATCTAACAAAGGTTAATCTAAGTAGCTCTGGAATGCTTTAAATAAGTATCACTGTAAGCACATAAAGAGGGTTGTTGGGAAGTTATAGAGAAAGCGATGTGATTAGTATAGAGAGGATGCTGAAAGTAAAAGCAAAACTTTACTAATTTAAACAGTGAATGCTTGGGACTGGAGACTGTGTGTGTGTGTGTGTGTGTGTGTGTGTGTGTGTGTGTGTGTGTGTGTGTGTGTGTGTGTGTGTGTGTGTGTGTGTGTAAGGCTAATACAAGGTATTATCCTGCCATCTAGTGGCAATTGGCTGGAATAACGGGGGGGCCTTTGTTGACCATGCACACACCTTTTAACACTAAGCCTTAGAACTTTACGAATACTAAGTTGTAATTCACCTATTGCAACAGAAAAGCTGTAGGGTGTCAGGTTCTTGCTTCCTGGATGTTTTATTTACTTAAAAGATAGCCAGCTTCAGTGGACAAAATAGACTTTTTTGCAGTTTAATCTCAGGTGGGGGAGCCAAGCAGTTTAGAAACCCATGCAAAATATTGCAACAGAAAAGCTGTAGGGTGTCATAGGTTCATAGGTTCATACTATGTCAGGTTCTTACTACCCTGAGGTTTTATTTAGTTAAAAGATAGCAGGCTTCAGTGGACAAAATAGACTTTATTTTTTGCAGTTTATTCCCGGATGTGGGCTGGGGGAGTTACACAGTTAAGAAACCCATGCAAACTATTGCAACAGGAAAGCTGTAAGGTGTCAAGTTCTTGCTTCCTCGAGGTTTTATTTAGTGTGTATATGCCTGATTACCTTTTTCCTGAAGCTTCATCACTATACTACATTGTAAATTTCACCTTGCAAGAATATTCTAAGCCACTCAAGAATACTCGTAGTATCTGTTTTCCATTCTTTTTTCTTATTTATTTATTTGTAATATAATTTCTTTAATGTGATTTAGTATATTCTTTTTCTTAGCTCTAATAACAAGTTTATGTAAGCTTGATGGGTTCACTGAATACATTTGAAGTTTTAGTTTTTCCAGGTTTCAGGAGCGGCCTTGGGTCAACTGGTGCCCTAGGCAAAAGGGCTCCACGGCGCCCCCTACCACACCAACTGGTGTCCCCATCCTGGTCTACCTACACTAAATAAATACTGGAAAAGCGCCCCTGCTAGAGTGGCGCCCTAGGTGGCCACCTAGTTGGCCTATGCCTAAGGCCAGCTATGCCAGGTTTATTGACACTTTATGATTTAGAATCTCAATGTATTTTGTATTCATTTTTTTATAGTTCATACTAACTAATAGTGTCATTTGGTTTTAGGTCTAACTTTATTTTATTTATTTTGGTTTGTATCTTGTTTTATTCATATACCAGCATGTAATTCTACCATTTAAGTAAGCCTTTGGTGAGTCCCAAAGGCTGATTGATTTACTTAACCATTTGTGTTTATTTCTAGAAAGTTCTTGATCTCATTTACATACCACCCTTTAAATAATTTTATTATAAACAATGTTTGCTGTTAGTCCTTTATGATGAATTTAAACAGCATTTTTAAATACTGTCAAATACAATAGCATTGTGATCTGATAACAGTCATGACACTATGAAAACTTATCATATATTTAAAATTGAATTGCCTGTAACAAAAAACTTGTCTATATTTGTCTGAGTTCCATATCTATGAGAATAATGGGTGTAATGCCACAAATTTACTTTTCTTAGTTCATGTATATCCTTTAAGTTCATAAGGTTTACAAAATGTAATAAGTGTTTAGCTAAAGACATGATTCTTCATAGGTTCATAGGTTCATAGGTAGGTACTAGGCTGTTGGACCTAGGGCCAATATAAGCCTAGCCAAATGGTAACCTGACTTTCACCACCCGAGAAAATTATTTTCCTATACCCCTGTCGAGCAGAGCCACAGAAGTGATCCCCAGGGTGAATTTCCTATCTCCCATCCAATCATCAAGATTTTTCTTGAAGAGTGCTAATGAGGAGCTTTGTTTGATATAGATAGGTAGTTTGTTCCAGAATATGGGAAGTGTCTGGGACAGGAATCTATCCCTCCAGCATGTTCTGTTTATTGTAGTGACAAGGTTTAGGTTCCTAGAGGGCATAGTTCGGAGGGATTGGGATTTCATTAAGTGGAGCATGTCCAACAGCTCTGGATTGGACATAGCTTTGTATGCTAGGCAGAGATTGCCACTAAGTAGGCGATATGCAACGGAGTAAAGCTGGAGTTTTTAGAGACAGTCTGAATAGGGCATCTGTTTGAGGCCAGTAATCCTCTTTGTGAGGTATTTCTGCAGCATTTCCAGTTGTTGTAGATGTCTTGTGATGTACATACCAAAAGGGGCATTGTACTCTGTAAAGGGTGTGATGAGTGATGAGTAGAGGGGAACAATGACCTCTTTTTTTCCTGGATGAGAAACCTTTTGTGATGAGGTGTGCCACGGAGAAGGATTTTCTGACTACTGTGGTGATGTGATTATCAAAGGAGAGACTACTGTCCACCTGTGTCCCAAGGTCTCTTATCACACATTTGATGTTAAGTAGACTACCGCATATGTGGTACTTCATGGGCACAGAGTTTTTATCAAAAGGGATGACAATGCACTTTTTGGAATTGAGCTTGAGGCCATGGCTTTGACACCAGGCATCTGTCTCAGTGAGGCCCTTTTGTAGGATGTCCACATTGTTAGGAGTTTTGATTGTGGATCCTAGTTTGCAGTCATCTATGAACTTCATTAGCCAAAGACCTTCTGTGCTAGCCTGTACTTCAGAGAAGTAGATACCAAACAGGAGAGGACCCAGGACTGAACCCTGTGGTACTCCACTTGTCACTGGTCTGAAGTTGGATTTGGAGTCTGCTACTTTCACAGTGTGGGTTCTGTCAGTGAGCCAGTTGGCAACCCATCTTGTGACATAGGGATTTATACCTAGTTTAGTGAGTTTATCTATAATTCCAGAGTGGGAGTTGGTGTCGAAAGCCTTGGCAAGATCTAGATAGGTTGTGTGAAAAACCTTACCCTCATCTATGGCTTCAGTGACCACTTCAAAGAAGTCTATCAGGTTTAGGAGACATAATCTGCCTTTTACAATCCAAAACTTGGTGGGGTCCAGAGTTTGGAGATTACCAATGTCATTGTTTATAACTTCCATGATGATATGTTCCATAGCCTTGCAGATCAGGCTCGTCAGGCTAATGGGGCGGTAGTTCCCAGGGTCCATGGTGGCTCCCCCTTTATGGAGTTGGATAACCATCTATGTTTCTTATTCACAGTGGTATCCTTATCAGATAACTTACAATTAAAATAACCAGCCATTATAACCTCACCTTTCATATAATAGGCTATGCTGTCTAGATAATTGTTTGTATTTTTAGCTCCTAACCTTGGAATCCAATAAGAGTTGACCAAAGTATATATTTTCCTATTCCATTCAGTTTTAACAATGCTCAACATACCATTGTTATCAATATAAGTATCCATTACATTAGGCATGACTGAAGAATTCTTCCACAGAATGAGAGTTCCTCTTGTTTTAGATCTAAAATCAGATCTTGACAGAATTAAATAATTATTTAATGATAATTTATCAATATCCTTTTGAGGAAATGTGTTTCTTGCAAAAATACTATTTGAGCTTTATGTAACTTCAGGTATTTAAAGAGGCTTCTGTTCTTTACTGGATTATTTAATCCATTAATATTAATAGATAAACATTTAAAATCAGACATTTGTAAGAGAACATATTACTAAAAATACTTTTATGTAAAGAACTATTATAAACTTTTTAAATATAAAGAGCATTCAGCTATGGACAAAACATTTAAAAGAATTAGATTAGTATCTAACAATATAACCTTAAAACAGTCTACCATGGAATAATATATTCCTAGTTTGTTGATAAAATCAAACAAACTACATTGCAAACTCACCATTAGACTAATTACACTTAGCTCATGCTTCTGCTTCATGCATGTATGTTCCCTATCTTGACATGAACCATTTTAAGAAAGCCCTTCTATATGTTATTAAGAAAGAGAGATGGGGGGGTGGCCAAGATGGTGAACTGCTAACAACACTTGTTTTTTGCTCTGCTTTTTAATATATTTTTCTGATAGGAATTATCCTTAAGAGTATTTTCACAACTTTTCAAAATCAATGGATATATTAATTAATATTATTACTTTGAGTTATACTTAAAAAAAATACCAAACTTTGATAATAATT
This sequence comes from Protopterus annectens, assembly GCF_019279795.1. Lineage (NCBI taxonomy): Eukaryota > Metazoa > Chordata > Ceratodontiformes > Protopteridae > Protopterus > Protopterus annectens. The sequence goes on from NC_056726.1 coordinate 739,353,596, forward strand.
TCCTGTCAAAAACAGCAAATAACATCCACAGCTCTCTTCACAATGAGTCATTCTAAACTTTTTCTCAGGATTTATCAGTGAATAAAGAACTCCAATCTATTCTTAACAGTATACAAGAACTATCTCTAAAATAGACAAACTTGACAATAAAGTTGATGCAATAAAAAAAGATTGCATGAACAAACTGAATTCATAAATGAAGTTATTAAACAACAGCAATAACAAATCTTGAGTATGGAGGATTCAATTAGAGACTTAGATGTCAGAGTAAATGAAAATGAGAATCATATCAAATTCATATTTGCTCAAAATAACAACTTTCTTCATATGATAGATGATCTGAAGAATAGATCAAGAAGAATCAATATTAGAATATATGGGATTCAAAAAAAAAAACATGAAGGAGAGAATATGATTCACTTTTTAAATGCATGGTTACAAAAAGACTTGAATTTACCTGAAGTGCTCTCCTTTGCAATTGAAAGAGCACTTAGATCTCTTTCAATAACCTCTTTAAGAATCCTTATTCTCCCAGATCTGTAACTGTGAAGTTTATTTCTTGTCAGCTTGGCAAATCCTCCTATAAAAATAGGAGACATCTGTATAAGATTTGAAAGTATTTTCTTCAGCTCTTATGTCTAAAAGAAAAGTCTTCATCCTATTGTTACAAACTCTAAAAAAAAGTCCCATATCAAAACTCATCTTATTTTTTCTACCAAAATTAAAATATACCTGAAAGATGGACAAAAAAATATTTGAAACTCTAGTAGATGCCAAGTCATACATTACAAAGAATAAAATACATGACACCAAAATTGTGGCTTGGACACTTACCCCCTTGAAGAGATATGAAACAAGAAATGGCTGCATAACTTCAGAAAAAAAAAATGATAAATAATATGTTGAAGAAAAAGACAAAGATTTGTTAAAAATGTGAATGAGAAAATGGTAAAGAAGTGATGATCAAATGAATAACAAGAACATATTTGAGCAATTTAAATAAAGAAGCTATTATTTAAAATTATTTTTAATAATACAAAAATGTTTTCTTTATTTCTAAACTTCTTCTTAGACTGTTAAAGTGATTTATCATAAGGTAACAAAATCCATTAATAATTATTTCTCTTGATTACTATATTAATCCTTATATTGCATTTCTTTATATGTCAATATATTAGTAGTCTTTTCTATCCTTTATTACAAGTATATTACTTTATAAGTGACATTGTACATATTATGCAGCCTTATTATAAGAACACAGTTCCCCTCTTTATATATAAAGAGGGAAAACATTTATATATAAGATATATCTTTTATTTATTTTATCTTTAAATAGTACTTCTTTTAGAAATGATAGTTTTATTTTTGTTAATGAGGTTTGATGGTAACCATTGGTGAGGATGAGCTGATCTATGGCTTGTGGATCCCTTTTAGATACTTGATCTTATTGTATTAGTTATGTTGTGTTGAATGTTTAGTAGGAAGTTTGACTATTTCCAGTTGATGGGGATTTGTGTTCTTTGGGGGATTGTTGGTTATGGTCTTTGATAAACTGGTTGCAAGTCATGTGTCTGTGGTGGTGGATGTGACAGTTTTCTGCCATTGTATCTTTCTCAGAGATGCAGATTGCTTTGCTCATTTGTGTTTTTGGGTGTGCTTATGGGATGGCATTATGTGTGGAGTCTGATTTGAATGCAAGCTGCATACTTTAAAGAATAAATAAATATAATTAAAAACTCACTTGAACTGCTGGTGATTTCTTTCTTGAGGTCATGAGATTCTCTGTCACTGAATGATGACACAAGAAGCATTTACAAGCTGGAGGTCAAGGGTTGTGGACATGCAGTTCATTTTGTGTCTTTGCATACACTTTAATGTAAATCTGCAGTGTTTGTATTTTTCTCAAATGTGTTCAGTTTGATCTAGATGTCTATTTCTGATAAACTTGACTAAGCATTGGTTTCAAAGATTTTTTTAAGAATGCAAGCATGACAAGTGATGTGAGAAAGGGATAAAGTAGAAGACATTGGGATAGGAAAGGTTCTAAACAATGCTGTCATGTAAACAGCTGTTACCAAGGCGGGGAGGGAACACATAGAATTAAGGAGTGATGAGGCAACCTATATCCAATCATAATTAATTGTTGATATTCTTTCATGGTCATCCAAGATATTCTATTCAATTTTTATTTATTTATTTATTTTACATTTGTTTACTGGGAGAGTCCAACTGGACAAAATGTCCCTTTTCAGTGGAGGTCTGGGGAGAAAAGTTCCATGTTTAAAAATAACCGGAAGATACATATACAATCTACTGATGCAAATATTGATTCAACCTCAGTCAATGGTTCTTATATCATATAATACTGGTAATGTAGATCATTATGAAATATATAATTCAGTCCCTGATACTGTTTTTATTTAAATATAAGAAAGCATATATGTTCTCATTTTAAACACTATATAATGTCTGTATTTTAATATTTTTTTCTGTTTAATGACTGATAGAAAGTATATAGCTGGCTGTAGTCTCTGAAGAATGGTTATTGGAATGTAGAGGAGACCAGATTTTTTGCACTAACCAGGAAACATTGGAGTAATATTATTATAACTAATCTGCAATTAAAATATGTAAAACACTGAATATCATTTGGTAACATGAGGAGGGCAATTTAATGATATAGTAGACAGCAACTAAAATAGCCTGTCTCTCAATCATCCAACTCTTGATCTTACTATGGCAAGGAAAAAGTAAGTATATTAATGCCTATCTTGTAATCTTTTCAGGTGTTTAATTATGTTGAATTTTAGTCAGTTACATTGCATTAAACAATACTAATAATACAACTAATTCATAGCAAGTGAATCATAGTAATAATGTTCCAAATAAAGTATAGCTATATTAGTTAAGCCTTTAATATATCACTGAATGTATGCTCTTAAATCTTGCGTATTAGCACATTGATAGTATATCTGATGAGGACACTTGTTTCATAATTACCTTTTGCATTTTTTTTATTTCAGATTTGAAAATATAACTTACATCTGACACAACTTCTGTAGAATGTAAAATGTGATTATTAGTGAATATTTAAATGTTGTAACATGAATTATTCTGCTATATGATATTTGACAACTGAAAAAGATAACTTCAAAATGATTTCATATATTAATGTAAAGTCTAACCAAACATATGTCAAAGGTCATGACTATGCAATAACTTTCTTCATTATGCACTTGGTCTTTTGTACATTTATGATATTTATGACCTATAGAATTTTTATTTAGTTAATTATTGTACAATAAATCTTTTATATATAAAATAAGGGGGATAATGAGATCAGACAGTTATGGTTAAAGGATGGAGGAAATAGGAAAACAATTTTTGAAATCGAAGATGGTAAGAATTAAAATATGAATGATAAAATGCATTGGGAGGGAATTTAAGTCATGATACGATTAAATAAATATTAGTAAAATTGATTAGTAATAAGACTTATTCAGATTATTTATTATTTTAGTTATAAGTTCCTAGACTTTAATAAGCAGTAGCAGATATGATCGCATTGATCTGTTAAAGCTGAACTGGGAGGGTAGCTTGAATGGGTTTTCCATTAAGATAGGAATATTATATTCCAGGTTAGGTTTGAATGTTTTATTTTTGTTAATTTGTTTAAGATTTAATTGTTTGATTATGCCCATAATGAGGATAGTACATTACATAGTTTCTAATATTACAGGTGGAACTCATATAAAAGAAACTAATACTGTTCATTGCCTTAAATTGGAAATAAATATTTACAAACACTAATTTAAATATTGATGACATCTTTACAATATCTATCACTTAATATAAATGGATTGAACAGTACACTAAAAAAGTAAAGTCTTATTAAATTTCTAAAATGACATACTGCTCATGTATTTTTTTACAGGAAACACATCTTGTCAAACAAGATATTAAAAGATTAAATACAAAGGACTATACAATTTTAAGTTGTTCAAATTTCAATAAAAAATTAGAGATGTTGCTATTTTATGGAAAATATGATTGGAATACTAAGATAGTTAAATATTTTGCAGATCCTAATAGTATGCTATGTATTGTTATAGTTGAATTAAACAATATACTTTATGCTTTGGTGAACTCTTATTAGATTCCAGGAATTGAAGTTAAAATGTCAAATAAATGTTTAGAAACTATAATTACATATTTGAAAGGAGACCTTATACTAGCTGGTGACTTTAATTGTATCTTGTCCAAAAAAGATACTTCTTCTAATAGTAATACTAGAATAACTTCTTATGCTAAACCTCTAAATAAATTTGTTGATTCCATACACCTTAAAGAAGTAAATGATTTGAGGCAAACTGCTTTCTTAAACTTTACTCATTATTCATACAGATTTGGCACACAGTCTAGTATAGATCAAGTTTTTATTTCAAATAGTCTTCTATAAGGCATTGATAAAATTATCATCACATCCAGCCCTTTATCAGATCATAATGTTGTTACTTTTACACTCTTACTTAGACCTAGAATCTCAATTAAATATATTCTCAGCCAATTTAATAAAAATTAAACACTTTAAACAATGGTTTTAAATGAGATAAATATTTTCATAGGAATTCCGTAAAGCCTACATGGTCATTTTTCACCATGACTGTGTCACACCATGAGGTGCACATGGCCGAGGAAAATTTTAGATTCAGTAAGTACCGCGTGGAGGTGTGCATTCCCATGTAAACCAGGCAAACACTGAAGTATGTTAATTACAGCATAAGCAGCTGAATTGCATACTTATCAACCATTACAACACAGTGGATCTATTAAATAAACTATAAAGAATCCATGTAGGCTCATTGCTAGTTTGTCCCGTGTATTCCAAAACTACTGTAATACAGCCATGGAAAGGAGTCTACATGGACAGAACCATGTCAACTGCTGAATTTACAAAGTAATTCTTGAACCTGGAGTGTATTGTGTAATAATAGGAATGAGTGGCATATCCTTGTATCACACTAATAGAGCAACATATCCTTGTTTCTGCCATAACAGTAACTCACCTTTAATCCCCCCACAAAAGAACAGTCTGACTTTGTTTGTGCCATAACAGTGACTCACCCATGCCCCCCCCCAAAAAAAAGAACAGGAAAATTACACAATTTTCTAACAAACCCTCTTTGAAGTGCTAAACGTTCTATCAAAGAAACTGTCCCTTAAACATTGTACATATTTATCATACAGCATTCCATTTCTATGTATTGGCAGGCATGTATAATTGCCCTTCATTTGTTGGCAACGACAAATTATATAATGTCCACTTAATGTCCTCAAACATTTTCAGGGCAATGATATATAAAATGAATTACACACTGCGTGTCTCAGATTACTGCTCAGATAAATGAAGAGTGGCCAGCAAACACAGAAATGTGAGGTAGAGCTATAGATTTGCAAGCAATAAGCTACACTACATCCAAAACTAACACATGCACTAATAACACTTGTATGATTTGATATCATTGTAGATGCTGTTGCAGTTGGTTGTGTGCATATTGATTTAAGTTTTTTGCTACAAAGCTGCTTGTGTGACAAAGAGGGATAAGGCATCCATCCTGTGTTCTGAAGGTGCATTGGAGTGAGAGTTCTAATCCAGACCTATGTAAAAATATCTCTCATGTCTTAACATTTTCTAATGTGTATGTCATAGATTGCTTTTCCTCATTTCAACTATTTCTTCCTTTTTTTGTGTGAGGACAATGTTTGCACTATGCACTGCTTGGTGCAAACATGGCAAACAGGAGAAAAAAATTTATGTCAGGTTTGGCCAGACTTATCTCATTTGCGTGAAGCCTGGCAGTGTGCAAGCTGGGCAACTGGCCAGACAGGACCCAGATAGTCAAAAATAAGAACCGGATACATTCAATTAATACAATTAGGCATCACACAAACCTGCTAAGTGACATTACATTGCATGATGGTTAACAGCGAGACTTTAAGAAAGATTAGTAAAATAGGGAATGCCACGTAACTAGTCCTGTTGCAGTAGGTGTAAGTGTAGGGCTGGAGTACAGATGGTCCTGTGTTATAGTACAGCATGTGCAACCTTTGTTTTACTGTTGTGACATTGCAATTTATAACAATGAACTGTAACATAGGCAACTGTTTTCTCAACCATCTTGTGGCAACATGTGTAAGTGGTCCTGGGTTCAAATGCAACATATTCCATACACTTTTACTGCTGTTCCATTTCCCATTATAGCCACTCTCACTTATAACACTTGACATGGTGTAGCTGTTATTAATTATATGTATGGGGGATGAGACATTAGTATTGCTTCAGTTATATATTCTTTTATATATGTATTATCACATTTATTCTCAAATGTATAACTGTGAGTATACTGTGTACTATATTCTTGAAAGTATATTTCTGCTCCCTGGACTGTTATGGCCTTCACATTTGTCTAACATACACACACACAACTGACTTTACATCCTGTAACCTTGAAATTGCTTTACTTGCTACTTTTGGGCTCTACTTACCATTGAGTAAACACGGTACTTGGAAGTGCACACTGACGAGTACCATGTTTGAGCAATGGTAAGGAGAGTGCAACATTTTCAAACAGCGTGCGCACTCCCAGTAAACATTATGACTGAAATTGTCGGAAAAACATCATTCTCCATTGCTCTAGATCTGTGGCAGACATGGCAGGTATTTGTGGGGAAGGTGTCAGGGTTAGGGCACAAAGCTGGTGTCCAGGAATCCAAGATTTTTTGTACTCCTAGTTAAGAACTACAGTGCCAGGCTTTGCAGGGAGACTATTTTGGCTCCCAGTAAAAGTCGGAAGCTTGGGTTAGTTTAGCCTGGGCTGTAACCAGTGCCACCGGTATCCCCCACACTAGTGAGCAATGTAAGCATCACTACAGTGACCTCAGGAGAAGAAAGAGGGATACCCTCAGCCATTGGATTGGAGAATTTAGAACTGCGGACATCCCACACTTGTGTATCAACTACAGAGAGTACTTGTAAGACTTAAAAGCTGAATATAGGAAAGACTGGAATTCATAATGGTATTTTGGTCTGTTCCATTTTTTCCACAGCTGCCAGGGACTGGGAGGTCAATGTATGAACCCATGGGGCTAGATTGGCAAGGATGTGGGAAGCATGTGGTATGTATGCAGAACAGTAGTGTTATTCTAGCATTAACATTAAAGATAGTGTTTTGGGTATTTTATAGAGTTCTATCAAATTCAGCATGCATATCTCATGCAAGTATGCATGCATTAGTCTGTAGCATAAACCAAGAGTCCAATATTATAATATCAAATTGAGCATGCATATTTCAACTGTAAAAGCAAGTATTCATCCATTAGTCTGTAGCACAAACCAAGAGTACAATATTACACTTTTTTTTTCAAATAGACTTTTATTAGATTTTACACAACACAACTTGAAGAATAAAACTGTAGTTCAATAATCATGTGAACAAACCACATAATAATATACAACTAACAGTGCAACTGATATAAAAACTACAAAATGTACAAAATGCTGCTATAGGATAACATAAGTCTACCTATATATCAAGATTATAAGTAAAATTGAGTACTTTACCTTTTGTTTGATGGGTAATAAAACAGTATATAAAAAGCAAAAGGTTAAGTTATCTGTATAAAATTCAGTAGATACAAAAATAGAAAAAACTGTTGCACAAATTAGTACCCTGAGACATAGTAAATAGGACCTACTGGAGATATCGCAGTGACCCAACAACAGAGTAAGCTAGGGGATTGAGATGTTATGTGTGAGATTATCTTCAGTCATTCATCAAAAGAGAAAAAATAAGATCCCACACTTTTTGGTAAGCAACTCTTTTGCAGGGGTTAGTTATTATCAGTTTTTGGGCAGTAATGTATTTAATTGCAAGAGTTTTAAAACCTTTCCATGACAGTTTGGAATGGTCAGTCCAATGTTTGACAATATAAAACTTTATTAATAGACATAATGTAATGAGAGCTTTAAGTTTAAAGTTTGACAATCTAACCTTTGTGATGTGTAGCAATGTCATTTCCCAACTTAGGGTAGATTTATGGTATCCCATTTTGTCTAGTCTTACTTTAAGAGAGCACCAAATACTGTGAGAATATCTGCAAAACCACATAATGTGGAGAATATCCACATGTGGACAAGAGCAACAAGAACATGCCGTGGAGACAGTTGGATTAAATTTATTTAGATGAACAGGGGTCAAGTATAGGTTGTTACTGATCATAAATTGGGATACCAAAGCTTTCTGAATGGCGAATGTTTACTAGTGTAATTAATTGAAAGCAATTTCTGTTGAAGGGAGATGGTGTCATTCTGTTGATTCCAGTAATCTGCAAAGATAATTTTCTCTTTGTACAAATGACTGGAAGAGGATTTGTAAGCAATAGAGAGCATATTCTTCTTAGTGGCTAGGATCGGTAATAGGGCTGCTACCGTGTTACATTCATTCTCTAGACTGAGATGGTTATATAGAAAAAATTATGTAAGGTCTCTCAGTTGCCTCAAAATAATAGCGTATTTTTTGGGCAAAGAGAGGACATTCCTAATATCTGTTAGTGAAAGATGATTAAACCTATGAATGTCCCATAAGGTAAGATCTTTAATCAAAGGGAAGTTATTTAGGTTAATCATCTCATCATTCATTGTCAAATTCGGATTAGAGTGAATAGGTTGAAATAATAAAAAGGCATTTATTAGATTTAGGGAATTGAACAAGTCCTGGCAAGTTTTAATCATCTCTTTCAATGTACGGTGAGTCCTTAATTTCGTACAATTATTTTTTCCTAGGAATGGGAGAGCTCTAGGATTAATGTTATTATCTAAAGTGTACCTGTACCACATTTTAATCCATAGGGGCTTCCAAGAAGAGGAATTTGGCGTATAATTGGCAATAGCAAATACTCTATTAGCATGAATTATTCTATAGTAAAGTATAAGATTAGGCATCGCTAAACCTCCCAATGTTTTAGGTAGTGTAAGCCTTTGATATGAGATTCTCACAGATTTAGGATAGTACATAAACTTAGCCAAATCTTTATGTATTCTATTAAGAAAAGGGACCGAAACCGAAGACATAGAAGCATTAAGATGATACAGGAGTTTGGGGAGGATGTTCATTTTGATGATAGAGGCTTTAGAAAACAATGGTAGTTTCAGTTGCTGCCACCTCTCTATGTCCTGGGCAATAGAAGTCCAAGATTTTGATAAGTTAAGATGTGAACATGATAAGCACAAATGGTCATAGAAGACTCCCAAGTATTTAAGTGAGTAGTCTATCTTAAAGGGAGAGATTGGAAATAAGTATGGCTTATGTGCTAAGGGATTAATCAGAAAGATAAATGATTTGTTTATGTTAATTTGATAACCTGAAGTGGATGCAAAGGTATTTAAAGAATTAGTTATCTTCTTAGTATCAGTAATAGGGTGTTCAAAAAATAAGATGAAATCATCTGCAAATGCAGAAAAACTAGTATTTATGCAACAAACACTAGGAACAGAGCGGTATGTTCTTTGAGCTATAAACAAAAATAAGGTTTCTAAATATATATTAAATAATAGTGGAGAAAAAAGGACAGCCCTGTCTCGTACCATTTGAGATTTTAATAGGTTGAGAATATTTTCTGTTGATGTATAGGTGAGTATAGGCATTAGTGTACAGTAATTTAACTAAATTTACAAATTTAGAGGGGATACCAAAATACGATAGAGTCAAGAATAAAAAATTTCAGTTAACTCGGTCAAATGCTTTACACGCATTTAAGACCAGTGCATACCTGGGATTTTTTTCTTTTTTGGTGAGGTTTATTATGGTTTCTAATAAAAGCCTGTTATCCCAGGTATGCCTAAGTGGCATAAAACCTACCTGCTCTGGGGAAATTAAAAAGGGCATAATTTTTTGAGTCTATTAGCAAGAATAGCTGAAAAGATTTTTATGTCAATATTCATAAGGGATATCGGTCTATAATTATTAGCATTGGTCCCATTCAGATTATTTTTGAGAATTAAAATAGTTTTAGAATGATTAATATATAAATCCTTTATTCCATTACTAGAGAAAGATTCATAGAGTTTTAATAGAATGGGAGTAAGAATAAGTTTAAAAGTTTTATAAAAATCGGGTGAATATCCATCAGGACCCGGGACCTTGTCTATCTTTTGGTTGTCAATTGCCTCCATTATCTCAGTTTTAGATATCGGGACAGATAAAAGATCTTCCTGCCCTTTAGATAACTTTGGGAAAGTAAGCTCGTCTAAAAACTTCTTCATCTCTATATTCGAAACAAGAGTATTGTTGTTAGCATAGATGTCAGAGTATATTTGTTGGAATATATAAACAATCTGATCATTCGATTTATATAGCTTACCCTTGTGATGAATGCCCAGGATTCTGGGAGATTTGGGCACATTGAGAATTAACCTAGCTAGAGTTCTAGAGGGAGTTTGTAGAGATTCCGATTATCTGTGTATATAACGTATTTCTTGAAGAGAAAGGTTATTCTGATGATGATCAAATAGTTCCTTTTGTTTAAGTTGAAGCTCGTTCTCCGTATCTATAGCGTAGTTCTCTAGAAGTTTTTTTTCCAACATTTTAATCTCTATATTCAGATTGGTTAGTTTGTCTGTATTTAGTTTCTTAATATAACTAGCTTTCCTTATAAGGATTCCTCTAATTACTGCTTTACTTGCCGCCCACCTAACATCAAAGGAGATATCATCATCATGAGAGGAAGAAGAATTCACTTAATACAGAAGTAATTTCTGATACTAAAGATTGATCTTTTAACAAATTACTGTTTAGAGACCAACTATATGGTCTAGTATGCAGGGATAATTTGGAGGCAAAATCTATCTTAAGGTTTATCTTGGAATGGTCGGATAAAAATCTAGGTTCATTTAGAAATTTAACTTGGTTGTAAGTTAAAATAGTTGAAATCAAGAAAAAGTCTATACGAGACCAGGAGCGGTAACACTTAGAAAAATAGGTAAATGTGTTATTATTATCTTTAGAATCATATGGAAACGAAACAGGGTCTACTAAGTCAAAGTCAAGTATTAGTTCAGATAGATCCCTAGAAGCTTGCATATTGTAGGGATTGGATTTGCCTGAACGATCTGTATTAAGGTCTAAGACAGTATTCCAATTTCCTCCCAATATAAACAGATGATTCGGGAATTTACCAAGAAATTTATAGATTTTCATAATAAAATCCACTTGATTCGAACATGGACCATAAATATTCAGAAATAAAATAGGTTTGTCTAGTTTGCATGTTGTACACGTAAAGTAACACCATCTCCCCTCAGTATCTGATCCTATTGTCACTATCTTTGCTTAAAATGATTTCTTAATAATAATTGCCACTCCCCTTGAGTAATTAAATCAGCAATCCATCCATTTTTCCCCTCTTTGAACCAGTTTTCATCTAACATATGTGTCTCTTGCAAAAAGCAGATATTAGATTGTGCTTTATATAAGAGATGTATTACCAAATTTCTTTTATTTTTCTCTTGTAATCCCCTAACATTCCATGATGATATATTAGAAATATTATACATAGATACGTGGCATCAGGTTTAATAATTTTGAGAGTACTGCTAAATAAAGTAATTGGCAGTAGCTAAGTTTAAGTTGTAAGAAGAAGAAGGGAGCGAACAACAAGAGCAAACAAATAGTGCAGCATTGTACAAAATATCTAACACCCAGATCTCTCAATCCCAACCCCGTGCCTAACCACAAATCCTCTACAATTGAGAGAGAGGTATATTTAAAAGTTTTAAATGAATAAATGTATTTAAAGATTAACGAGAACTGAACAACAAACCTAAATTATTTACAAAAAATATACAGTAAGTACTTCATTCCATGCAATGGCATCTTCACCCTTAGAAATCCTCTAGCCTCCATACAGTTGCCGGGTGATTTATTAATAAAATAACAAATAAAATTAGTTAGATCCAGTATCTACACCTTGAAAATAATCATCACAACTATTAACATAAAAATTAGCTATATCCAAATTTGTGGGTTAAAAGTTACTAATCAAGGGCATTTATATAAACTTTCCTTAGAAACCAACAGATAAGAATTTGATATAACGTATATGTGCCATCTGATCGCAGTTCTGATCAGTGACGGTATTTATTCCCACTGCAAAGATCGGTTATAGAGAAGCAGGGACAAATATCACTCTTGGAAAGCCAGATTAATGACTCGCAATATTCGAGATATTTACACTGTACATTTGTCTCATAAACATTACAATTCCTCGACCCTTCATTGAAATTGAGGCTTAAATAGTTAGTGGGACCTTCTTGCAAAGCGCGCATCCAGCACTGGAGTCGGAAGTTATCGTTAAACTTCCTTGATGTGAAGGTGCAACTGATTTTATCCGGATCATCCGGTTCACTTAAGATACCCCTAGGAAACAAACAACCAGCTGAAGGATCCCATCAAGAACAGTGAGTTTAATGTAAGTAACTACACTCAAGCAACAACAATAGACACCAAAGAACCCGACCAACAGAGACTTGGATGAGCATCCATGATGCTTTAATTTCACCAAACCAAATGAAATCAAATAACTTCCGATATATGTAAGGAACAGAATGAATGGACTCATTGCTTGGAGGGGGTTGCACCAAAACATTTGGTAAATGCTGAATCTGCTTCTTTAGGGGAAGAAATGCTGAACTTGGATTCTTTAAAGGTAAAAGACAATGTGGAGGGAAACTTCATTTGAAACTTTATATTGCGAGATATAAGCTCAGCACAGTAGGGAGCAAGCTTACGGCGTTTTTCTCTAATCTCTAGTGGCAGATCTTGTGAGATCGATATGAACTGATTCTTCCATGTAAATTTTTTAATTTTCTTGTAATTTGACAAAATAAGCTGTAAATCTTGGTGATTTAGTAACTTAACATAGATCGGTCTTGGCGCTTCACCGACTTGTCGGCTACGTAGGGCTCTATGTATTGTCTCAATGGCAAAATTGGATGGGGGACTTTTTCTTTGGCATAACTCATTGAACATTTGAGTAACAGCTTCAAGGAGATGGTTAGCCTCATAACTCTCATCAAGACCTCTAATGATTAGGTTGTTTCTCCTGCTTCTGGCCTCTAGATCAGTTAGTTTACTTTGCATGTCAGAGAGTGATTTATCCGATTGTATCAGTTCTTTAATGTGCTCAATCTCAAATTGATTTGACTTAGTTTTCTCTTATACCAGGTCTAATCGGTCAGCAATCTTGTTAATTGATGCACCAAATGAGTTCATTTTATTTGTTAGCTCATGTATGGCTGACTGTAATGGGAACAGCGCATTTTTCAGTTCATCCATCAGTGGATTAGCATCAGTCCTTAATTTAGTCGAGTCTTTTGGTTGTTCTTGGGTCGGTTTGGATGACCTTAATCTTTTGGTATCTTTTTCTGGTGATACAGATATAGCAGATAGCTTAGTTTTAGTTGTTTGACTATCCATAGATTCAGGCTCTCTAGGCATCTTAGTACTACGATAAGCGATCTAGCAGGTGTTGTCAAATACGATGGTGCTGAAATCCCAGGCCTCTAAACGGCCGCATGCCCGCTCGTTTGTCTTGGTTGCAGATTGCAATAAACTATTTCTTTACCACTACTGGCTTGTGTCTAGCTATCTGAAGCCTCTTTTATGAGGGCTCATATAAATAGACTTGATTGCACTAGATCTTAACTTATATAGATTAATGAAAAGTATTTAATTAAAGCCAGTTGAATGGAGCTGTGAGGAAAGGGTGTTGTTCAGACGACCATCATCTTGGAAAACCACAATATTACACTTTAGTCAGAGGTTGTGAGTTCAAATTTCACACTTCTCAACTATACAATACTGTTGCTTCTGCAATTCATGTTTAAATTAAATTAAAACCTCTATACCAATGCCACAAATGCCCTGCTGTAAAGTATAATCTGTATAACTGCAACATGCATATGTGCAATCTCTAGTATTGTGTGCATCTGTTAGGAGCTGTAGTGTTAAAAGTAAAAGTTATCTGTTAGGAGTTGGTAGTCTTAAAATTAAAAATTAAGATAACAGAGTCAATTAATTGTATCATTACATTGTATGTCACATACGTATTTATCGTATCTTTTTTCTGTCACTACTACCCTTATCTTCTCTCTTTTTTATTTTATTTTTATTGTATTTATTTTTTGTATTTTTTTTAATTATATGTCATCAAAATCTGTCTATATCATCCATGTGTAACACATCACTAAATGCTCCACAGCACAGCAGGGTAGGCATGCCTCACAGGATCCATCTGCCCCCTCCACCAGCTTCAGCACCATTGCCCAGCATGTCTGTGAGCCAACCTTGCAGCACCCTCTCTGCTGCCATTGCACTACCTGCCCCCTCAGGTAGTCCTGGCCTGAAGGCTGGTCCAGTGGTACCCTCCGGGTACAGTGGTGAATGTGGTGATTTTGTCACCTGGGCTGAATTGCTAGGAATGGTATGTAGGGCTGTCCGCCACACTGTTGATGCATCCTTACACCAGCTGGAGAGGCTGCTCTCCCTCATTTTATATAATATAATTTTATATAATAACATGAGGGTGAGACACAGACATCAGGAACTCCAGCCAGATGGCAGACCAGTGGGTGAAATCTTGATTCTCACTGTCACCCAGCTTGATGACCATGAGTTCACAATGTCCCTATCCTCACTGCAATCATGGTGCCACTCAAACCTTTGTGTCCATGACCATCCCTGTGTCTTGTCTTATTTGTCTTGTCTATCTGCAGTTGCTTTTTCACCTACCCAACTTACCTCACTCAAACATTCCTACATCCCTTCCCCAATATTCCTTTCTCTCTCTCTCTCTCTCTCAAAAAAAAAAAAAAACACCTGTCCAACAAAAAAAAACATCCTATACATAGCTCCCCATTTTGCACAAGTGTCTTCTTGACACACTTGATTTGGTTGGTCCAATTGGCTATACAACATAATTGTGTTATAGTCACCCCTCCCTCTGGAGGTGACAGTCTAAATTCAGTTAATATTTGCCAGATATGTTCACTTTATACTGTTATAGAAATGGATAGCTGAGGTTCTTTCCTACCTCTCTTCTGCACATTCCTGCCCTGCTTTTCCCTTTGTTCTTTCCCCTGCTAGACTCCCATTTCACCACTCTCCTATCTTCCCTATTTTTTTTTTCTTTAATGCATTATTGTGGGATGGTGTGCATTGCACACCAAAGTGCAGCAACAGTAATTCAAAAGTAGTTTAAAGTATTACATACAGCTGTATTTGAACCCAGTACCATCTGGCTCCAAAAGGAATGCATCACTGCATTAAAACATGCTGCCACAAAGTCAGTTAAGTACCAGCTGAATTCCAGAGACTCAGTACTGTCAGACTTTGTTCTTCCTCCTGCTTTCTCCCCATTTCACCTCTTTTCTATCTACACTGAAAAATTATATACACACGTCTTCTGTTGGTTTCTTGCTGTTACTTGCATTTGCATGCAAGTATGCCACAGTATATTAACTCTTAGTATGACCGCCTACTTTAATGATGTATTGTACTAAGTACAATAAATACACTGAGACAAACTGCTTCAGTTAGTATGACTTTACTGTTACATTTTTCTTCTGGATCTACAGGCATGCAGTACATATGCTGTCAGCTCTCTATGGCAAATTCCCAAAGCTTGTTTATACACACTCATATTGGCACCAAAGACTGATATTTTTTTCTCAGTCTGATGTATTGCAATCTTCCTTTGTATAACACTTTTCTTTGTTCTTCTAATTTATGATTTATCCTTGATTCTTTTTCAATTCCGGTGGTCCAGAGAAACTCAGTCTTGCATTATCTGAAATGTGGTGTTCCAGAACTATCTGAAACTTGGTGTTCTAACTTTATCTTGCTTGATGTTACATCTCTTTCCTTCACTGATGTCCTTCCAACTGCCATCTGCGCAGTTGTTTTTAAAGACTTTGTTTCTCAATAACATGCTGCTTTACATGGATGCTAATATCTAATTAAGCTATATATGTTTGCCAGCACACTTACTACTTCCTAATTTTCAGCATTTTATCCTATTCTAAATTATCCCTTTATATTTCATATCATTCTTGCAGCTTTTTATTCAAGCTAATAATCATGCTAGCAACAGTTTTGAAAAGACAGTCAATATACTAAATAAAACAGAATACTATTATTTTTCATATGCCATTTTAACACCTTTAATCTGGTCAAAAAATGGAATCACACACAGCACACATAAGTAGCAGAAAAAGCAATGGATCCCTTTACTTTTTGGATTCCATGTTTGGGATGAGGTGCACATTGCACACAAATGTACAGCAATGGTGAGCAACAGCAAAATTCAGCAACACATCTTGTATAAACAATTCATGTCATTGCATTATCACTCTGTAATGAAAAGTATTTAAAGTATTAGATACACCTGTATTTGAACCCGGTACCATCTGGGCCAAAAAAAGGTAATGCATTAACACATGCTGCCACAGTGTCAGTTAACCAGCAAGTGTATTGCATAGACTCAATACTAACCATCAGGCTTTAGTAATGTGGCTCACATTTGCGCACTGCTTACCTTTGCGCAAATTTGTATTTCACATGCATATGCACTTTGCTAACCATTGCACAGACCTGCTCCTCACCACTCTATGGGAATGTGTATATTATGCTGTATTACTGCTGTTTACTGTCCATTTTCTGTGTATGAGAAGAAATTACATGTGTAAACATTGCAAACTGAGGGCCCTATCTAACAATATGTCACATACTTACAATGCATCCATCTGTTGCTACCCCCCCAAGCACTGCAACCCTTGTATCTCAGTACTTTTCCACACATATATCAATCACAGTACAAAATGTAATATCAAATGTTGTGTGCTCAGCAATGCACATCAATCTGATAACATACAGAACTACAACTATTGACCCATATGCCTAAAAACACTTATCTGCAAGGCTAGGGAAGGAATCAGCGTGAACCATATCCAGAGGAACATAAGTGACCTTTAACACACTTGACCCTACCTATTTTGTTTTTGTCAAGAGTACATCTTGCTTATTTAACCTTGTGGATGTCTTGGATACTGACCCCCCAGACCTGGATGAGAGATTAACAGAACATACCACCTATGTTAACTTATCCAATGCCTTTGACTCTATATCCCATTCATGTGTCATAGTGAAGATCTCCCATATGGAAATTAAGCCATACAATAGTATAGGGATAGCCAAATTGCTCACTGACATAACACACACTTTCAAAGTTTAGGACTGCACCTCCATCAGTAAAGTAGCCAATTACCATTAGAATACCACAAGGATCTCTGCTGGGCCCGCGACTGTTTGCAAGCTACTTCCCTGAAGCAGAGGCAATGGTAGATGGCTTGTGGTTTATCAAGTTTGCAGATGGCTGGTAACTGGACACACTAATATAGAGTCCCCCAGTGATGGTAGCATATTATGGAGGCAGCTACCACACACAAATGATTGGTGCCATACTCATGAACTGAACCTTAAAGCAACAATGGTTCATTCTCCCCTTTGACAATGTAGAACTCCTGCTAACTATAATATACATAGCACCCCTCTGAACTCAAACACAGTGTTGTGAGACTTGGAAACACATCCTGATAGCAATCTACCCTTTCATCACTATGTGTCCATTCTAAAACAACATTCCCTTCTGACATACCCCAAAAACTATCAGCACTATTCAAACATTTCCTCCCAAATATTTCATTATCCTTTTCCGTACAACTCACACACAAAAATAAAAAAACAACTATACAACCAATCCCCACATCATTGCTTTAAACCCTACTCTGAAACCAGGTTCAACTCCCTAAATTCTTATCTAATACAAAAACTAAAACAGAGTGGTGACATACACCCATACCCTGGACCAATCACACAAACAAACTCATAGAGGTATGACTGTTGAATCCTACACAAATGCACCTAATAAGCACTTACACGTGTGCATGGATTGTGCTATCCCTAACAGAACCAAGATGTTATCCTCCAAAAAAAGGAAGCAAATCTGGTGGTCCCCTGCCATAAACAAACTCTACAACAGGAGAAAGGAACTGTTGCATAAAAGAGTAAAATCCCATGATTAGAGGAACTCCCTGGTCAGCCTCAGTAAAAAGCTGAGATCCCTCATAAAATCCTCCAAAGCTAGTTATGACAACAAAATTGCCACTGATTATAAAGACAACCACAAAGCATTCTATAGCTATGTCAAGAATCTCAATGGCAACACTCAGATCTGCTCTGAGTTACAGCACAGTGACACTAAATATACAGAACCAACTGATATTGCCAACATCCTGGCAGATAGGTTCAGTGCTAACTTTACCCCCTCTCACCCCCTAAAGGGCCCATCTCTATACCAGAAGAATGCAGAGTTCCTGTAGTCACGGCTGCGCAGATAAAAACCACACTCTCCAAAGCCACGAACACAGCATCGATGGGGCCTGACAACATCCCAGGCTGCGTTCTACATGAAGTACAGAATGAACTGGCACACCACCTAAGTACCATGCTCAATCATAGTCTCACCTCAGGCTTTGTGCCCACTGAATGGTGCACAGCAAAGGTTATCCCACTCCACAAAGGGGAGCCATGACGGACCCTGGGAACTACCGCCCCATTAGCCTGATGAGCCCGGTCTGCAAGGCTATGGAATGTATCATCATGGAACTTATAAACAATGACATTGGTAATCTCCAAACTCTGGACGCCACACAGTTTGGGTTTGCAATAAATAGATCATGTCTCCTAAACCTGATAGACTTCTTTGAAGTGGTCAGCAAAGCCGTATATGTGGGTAAGGTGGTTCACACAGCCTATCTAGATCTCAACAAGGCTTTTGACACCATCCCCCACTCTGAAATTATAGATAAACTCACTAAACTAGGTATAAATCCATATGTCACAAGATGGGCTGCCAACTGGCTCACTGACAGAATCCAGACTGTGAAAGTAGCAGACTCCAAATCTGACTTCAGACCAATGACAAGTGAAGTGCCACAGGGTTCAGTCCTGCGTCCTCTCCTGTTTGGTATCTACTTCTCAGAAGTACAGGCTAACACAGAAAGCTTTTGGCTAATGAAGTTTGCAGATGACTGCAAACTAGGAGCCATAATCGAAACTCCTAACGATCTGGACATCCTACAAAAGGGTCTCACTGAGCCTGGTGTCAAAGCCATGGCCTCAAGCTCAATGCCAAAAAGTGCATTGTCATCCCTTTTGGTAAAAACTCTGTATCCATGAACTACCATATAGGCGGTAGTCTACTTAACACTGAAAGTGTGATGAGACCTTGGGACACAGGCGGACAGTAGTCTCTACTTTGATAATCACATCACCACAGTAATCAGGAAATCCTTAACGTAGCACACCTCATCACAAAAGGTTTCTCATCCAGGAAAAAAGAGGTCATTGTTCCCCTCTACTCATCACTCATTAGACCCATTATGCTCCTTTTGGTATGTACCTCACAAGACATCTACAACAACTAGAAAGGCCGCAGAAATACCTCACAAAGAGGATTACCACCTCAAACAGATGGCATACGCAGACCATCTCAAAAAACTCCAGCTTTACTCCGTCGCATATCGCCTACTCAGAGGTGATCTCTGCCTAACATACAAAGCTATGTCAAACCCAGAGCTGCTGGACATGCTCCACTTAAAGAAATTCCAATCCCTTCGAACTACACGCTCTAGAGACCTAAACCTTGTCACCACCATAAACAGAACATGCTGGAGGGAAAGATTCTTGTCCCAGAGACTTCCCATAGTCTGGAACAAACTACCTATCTATATCAAACAAAGCTCCTCATTAGCACTCTTCAAGAAAAATCTTGATGATTGGATGGGAGATAGGAAATTCACCCCAGGGATCACTTCTGTGGGTCTGCTTGACAGGGGCACAGGAAAATAATTTTCTTGGGTGGCAAAAGCCAGGGTACCTTTTTGGCTAGGCTTATATAGGCTCTAGACTCAATAGCCTAGTACCTGCCTATGAACCTATGAAAAAATCTAAGCCTATTTATCATTAACCTAAGAAGCATATGCATCAAAATAACTGCCTTACATGCTTGGATAAAAAAAAAAAAATAATCCACATATTCTAGCCCTGATTGAAACCTGGCTAAGCACTAATATAAAAGATACTGAAATTACACTCCCCCCCAACTTCTCAATATACTGTCTAGTTAGACAAAATAACAAAGGTGGAGGAATAGCCCTTCTTTATCCCTCCAAACTCAATATAACTCTATATGCTAACAATATACTTAAATTTCAAAATGCCAAAGTATTAATGACCAAATTAAAACTTAGCAACTCTAAATAATATGCATCATCACAGTCTTCTGTCCTGGACTACAGAAAACATAAAAGTCAAGACAATCATCCTAGGTGACATGAATATAAATTGGCAACCAATCACTGCAAACTCCCCCACTACAAGCATAAACCTGTATAGTTTCAAACAACTAATCACTGACCCAACTAGGTATAACAAAGACCTCACTAGCCACTCTACCTTAGACTGGATTCTTGTATCCCACCCTCCAATTTCCCCTTCTCAGGTACACTCTCAGTCTTACTTAGTGATCTTATCCCAGCATTTACCATCCAAACCACCTCCCATCCCCCTAGCAAACACACTGTTAAAACAGTCAGAAATACTAATAGACTTAACCAACAAACCCTCAACAATATAATATCTAGTATTAATTGGACACCCCTTAAAACACTACCACTTAATGATACCATAGAATATTTCAATACAACATTCCTGAAAATAATTGATAACCTCACCCCTACACTAACAAAAATAATTAAGAAAGCACAAAACCCATGCTTAACAGAGTTCCAGCGGAATGACTGAGTTAAGAAAGCAAAAACCCTATGGTTAACAGCCAGTTGCCTAGACATCATGAAACAAAGGGATATAGCCTAGGAAAATGGAAAACGAATAATACCATACAAAATCTCCAAGCCTTTAGAACAATTTGCAATAAAGTGACTAAACTAGTGAATAAATGTAAGGAAACCTACTTCACTAACCTCTAACAACAACATAAATATAATCCCAAAAATTCTAGCATGCTACTAGTATACTTCTTAACCCAGGAACAAAAAAATCACTCCCCCTCACTCAGTATCCCACCATCACAAATAGCAGAAGAAATCAACAAATATTTCATAAAATCCATATCAGACCTACTTACCTCAAAAACTAACCGAGGGCACACCAACCCAAACTAACAACCAAACCTAAACAACTCTACTCTACCCACTTCTGACCAAGCCCACAATTACACTAACAAGCAACAACACAACCCTAACAGTTTCTCCTTTCAACCCATACCCACATTGACAGTTAGAAAGCTGATGCTCAAACTAAAGCCTGGCTCCACATCAGCTGACAATGTCTCACCCCCAAGATCTAAAGCTCTCAACTGATTCAGTAGCATACCCAATAAGTATCCTAATTAATAGATCATTCTCTGAAAATACAATCCCAACAATATGGAAAATATCTCATATTATACCAATCCATAAAGGAGGACATTTCACAGAAACAACTATCTTATCCCCAATATCCAAAATCATTGAAAGGTGTGTACACCAACTAATGAGATATCTATTCCAAAATGATCTCCTCTCTCAAACCCAGCATGGCTTTAGGCCTGACCGTAGCACATCCACTGCACTGCATTACTGTCATTCACAAATAAGACTAGTCAGGCACCTCTCAAAAGCATTCAACACAGTATCACACAATTTATTGCTAAACTCTCTAAAAAGGACAACCTCACTTCAATGGTTTCAAAGCTATCTAAATGTTCGGAGGCCATCCATTAAATGGGATAACAAATTCTCCGCATACATACAGAACCCAACAGGAGTCATCCAAGGATCCATATTAGGACCTTTACTTTTCAATATATTCTCCAATAGTCTGTGCACTTCCTCTGCCCCAGGACATTTAATACAATACACAGACAATTCAACATTAATCTGCACCTCCTGCAAACTCCAAGAATTGAACAGCAAAATCTAACAATCATTCACAGCAACAGAAACATGGCTCACTATGTCCCAACTCTTTCTAAATCCCCCCAAAAAACTAAAATCAGTCTTTCACCTCAAAAACATCATCTTTAGCCCAGACCAATTTAAGATTCTTGCAGTTGACAAAACTACCTTAGAAATTGTTCAAGACACTAAACTCCTAGGTCTTATCATTTACAACAAACTTAGTTTTGACCTACATGTCCAACAGAATATCAAGAAAACACATATAAAACTAGGACTCCTCTATAGAAACAGATAATTTCTTTCCACCTTCACAAGACCATCCTGGCCAAAACCTTCCTTCTCTCATCACTACTTTATAGATCTTGTATACTAATCAACCTACAAAAATCCACCAAAAACAAATTGGAACAATGCTATAACAAAGTAGCAAAGTTTGCAGCAGGTTCCAGCTACTGTACTCATCACTACATGCCTCTGAAAGAATTAAACTGGCTCAAACTATCAAATCACCTTACTTACATACACCTAACCACAATACACAAATGAGTCCATAGGCCCACAGCCTGTCCTAACAAAGTCAACCTACTCCAACTTTATAAACCATACAGAACACTGAAATCAGAGGACAAAATCCTTCTGGAAACCTATAAACCTTCTAGAAACCAGGAGAAAGCACTTTACTCATACTCTGTTGCCAAAATATGGAATACTCATTCACTCAATGTCAGACTAACTGCCAGTGCACACTACTATAAAACCCTCGTAAAAGAAAACTTAAACAAATCCTGACTATGCACATGTCTGTTTCCAAGCTAACCCACTTTATTACTTCAGTGCCATCCTCCTCCTAAACCAGTCCACTAACAATCTTTATCATACTGAATAAAAACAAACTCCACAACATCTTCAGCTACCTAGATATCTACCAAGGGTGAAAACTCTGAATTTCTCCACTCTAATATGATGATGGCGATTGGAACATGCCCTTAAGAAAGCTATGTTACCCATAAATATTACCTCAGCTTGTGAACAAAAGTTAATTGCAAATATTCAACTGTTTAATACACTTGTGTTACTAAGTATGTCTGCTCACTACTTCTTTACATATATAATACATTGTAATATTGTAATGTGAAACCTAATGTAATGTTGGAAATTGTGTGATATATGTTGTAACAAATTGTCATGTGTGGAGCTTTTCTCCCCAGGCCTCTGCTAAAAATGTGTCATGTCACCCAGTCAGACTATCCTAGTAATCAAATGTCAAATAATAAATAAATAAATAATAAATAGTGGTGACACTCACATTCTGCACTGTGCACATCATACATATTGACATCACATCCAAGACCAGGGTGGTCATACCTCTGCTGTACTCTACCCTTATCAGACCACTAATTGAGTACAACGCTCCCTTCTGTCTGTACCTCATCAGACACATCCAGCAACTGGAGAAAATGGGGTTGTGCCTGGGAGACTCCAGGGCCTCCAAACATGACATGCATGAAAAGACTGAAAGATCTCTCAGTGTACTCAGTATCATGCAGGCTGCTTGAAGGTGACTTATGCCTGTCCTATAGAGCAGTCTCAGACCCTACCCTGCTGGAAATGCTGGGCATCTACAAATCAAATTGGACAATAATAAGTTGGCCCAGGATTCTCAGCATAACCTTTGCCATAAATAGAACATGCTGGAGAGACAGATATATCCCCAACAATTCACATTCCTTTGTAATATGCTCCCACTGCATGTAAATCAGTGCTACTCAATGTTCCTGTTCAAGTGAAACCTTGACTGCTGGTTGGGTGATTGTAAAGTCACCTCTGGGGTGCACCTATGTCCCTCATGCACAGGGCCATTTAGTGCTGCTCACAAAATTGCTCTGCTAACAATGACCATCCAACTATGCTCAATAACATTTCTTGTGTTTTTACACAGCTGGGCTTCAAACACCACAGGGCCATTAGGCTAGTAGCCTCCTATGTGCATATAAAGCTATGAGCCTAAGCAGGGCTCCCAACATTTTGTCTCCCACGTGGCCTGCTGATGTCATCTACTATAAGTTCACCTTTAGTCATGTAAAAGGCAAACTTGTGCTGTGGTGCTTGCATAATGTCCTGTATTCTGTAGTCTGTGTATTTAGATAGGTAGGGTTCTGTTCTCACTGCAAATCAGCTGTGTGCGTGTGTCTAGCCAAAAGAGCAGAAGTATGTATCCTGCAGTTGCTGCTCCAATCCCATGAATTGACTGTATTTTGACAGATCCATTTCATGTAGGTTTCCTAGCTTATCTCCAACATGCACTGCTGATGTCATCCACTATAAGTTGACCTACAACCATGAGAAAGTCAGACTTGTGCTCTGGTGCTTGCATAAAGTATTGTTTTCTGTAGTATGTGTACTTAGACAGGTAGGGTTTTTCTTCGCACTGCAGTTAAATTGGAGTGTGTGTGTGTGTGTGTGTGTGTGTGTGTGTGTGTGTGTGTGTGTGTGTGTGTGTGTGTGTGTTTGTGTGTATGTATGTTTGTGCACTTGCTTGACAGCAGAGAGAGTATTTTACAACAGCATGTAGGACATTGCTTTTACCATCTTCCTCTCAACAGACTCTGCTGATTTATGGATGTGCAGTATACACATCAGGGCAGGGTCAGAGGTGTCCTGTAGTCCAGGCACAAGTGATGTCATCTTTTCCAATATAGATTTCAATAACAGGACTTTCAGTATATCCATGTACATCATGGCATTGATAGTAGGACCTGTATTTTCTTTATGTGAAACCCTGTGGGCTGTCCACTGCTGCATGTCTCTGATAAAGTAAGTAAAAAAAGAAGCATTGTACTGTATTAGTGCTCTGATGAGGTTTGAGTACAGTGCTGTTATATCCTCCTCAGGTCTGGATATAATGGCCTGACTTCTGATGTGCATGATTTAGCCTTTACATACCATTGTGGACACTTGGTTGAAACTCGGGTTGCTATCTACCTGCATTCCAAATTCTTGAAACACTGGTTTCAGCATAGGGGGAGTGTTGTCATTGGTGTATTTGCCAGGAAATTCCACTTTGCATAAGGCCCAAATCCTGACACATTCTGTATTTATTACTAGACCGTGTGGCTTTGGCACTAATCAATTGTGTATGCTAACCTCTCCTGTACTACAGTCACATCATTGGTGGACTCAATGATTGCAACCAATATGCATGAATCTTGGTAAGCTACAGGTTGTATTTTGTAGCCTGGACTGTTGAGGAATTCCAAATAGTATAGGGCCCAGCACAGATTCTCGGGGTGCACTAGTGGTGACAGTTGCAATGGTAGAGATTGATGAACCTACTTTCATAGTATGTGGTCTGTCTTTGAAAACATTGGTTAAACATCTAGTGATGTAAGTGATAATCCCAGCTGCTAGAGTTTGTCAATGATACCTGAGTAGGGATTGGTCCAAACCCCAGGACAGGTCAAGCTATGAAGTATTCATTGTGTTACCTTCATTCAGGCCTATCACACAGAAAGAATAGGCTCAGACAGCATCACAAATCCCCTATAGCATGAGTCAGAACATACGCTTACCTGACACAGTATGATACACACTTCAACACACCATTCAGGTGGACTATGTTCCTGTAGAAGGGTGTACATCAACATGCATCCATCTGTGTGGGCTGGGGACAGCACCTGATGCATGCATGCATAGACACATCCTGACTCTCCTGATCTGTGAGGTAGACCAAGATGTCATCATCAACCATCTCTAAATGGACAATATTAGTATCCAGGTAGTGTGCAACTGACATGTGAGTTTTTTGATGCTACATCTGTGTCTGTTACATCTGTCAAATATCCTCAAACAGCATCATCCTGTGGAACTTGGAAAGGCTAAGGCAGCTGACAGGTGTCCACACTGAGGTATTCTCTCCACAATGACAAATGTGCCCATCAACACCTATATCACCAAGTAGGTAGGACAGTGGGTCACATACATGACATGTAAATATGTAGAAATGTGTGAATTGACCTATATTTCATGTCCAGGGATCAAATTTGTATATCAAAGCTGTCAGCTAGGCCCTTTCCTATCCATGATTGGAATCATAGACATCAAGAATGACATACAAGTCCTGTATCCCAACAGCTGTCTGGAGGACTACAGACTGTGGACACCATTGAATCCAACTGTGATAGTGTTATAATGCAGACAGGTTGTCACCTCACAGTAAGACGCTGTCCGGTTCAATTCTCAGCTAGAGCGTCTTCTGCATGGAGACATGTGTGAATGGGCGTACCTTCATTGAAGGTTGTGCATCAGGCCTGGCAAGCCGGTACATAAAAATCAACTGCCAATCATTAGTGGACCGGAGTTCCACTGTGGCGACCCCTAACCGGGAAAAGCCGAAAGACACATACATACATATCAACATATATCAAAGATTGCTGCCATAGCAATGACAACACATGAAATTAAAAAAAATATGTAGGGATCTGTTTCATTATGCAAACAAATGCACAAACCAAAGATCATGTAGACATCGTACCCTATCAGCAGACCAGTTGCTCTGTGGCCTGTGTCCTGGGATATATGGTATGTGGAATTTTCACCAGTATGTGTCCATGGTGTTTAGTACTCTCTTGTATGTAACACAACTGCTGAGTATATGCAGGACATCCACAAGACAGGCCATAAGACCTTCATAGTTTACAGTCTTCACCGCACCAGTGCCTGAGTACAGTGTACCCTCCCTCATGTCCCTCCAAATCCATCTTCCAATGATGTATAACTGAAGTGTACCATATTTGACACTGTGAGCTGTCACACATCTATTTGTACATACCTAAGTATTAGTTTTGTTGCATAAACATTACTGTCTGATAGCAAAGAATTCCCATCAATGTGTAATACCACATGCATGAGTGCTATCTGTTTCAGTGTGCACTCATGACATACATAGCTGCTTAATGACATTGATGGTATGGTTTACATTTGTGACAGTGTGCATTGTGTCATATATATTTCTGCCATGTACACCAGTCAACTAGCCTGTAGTGAGCATAATGTCAAGTGCATGTCCTTATACCTCCTGCATATGTTAGTGCGCTTGATTGCACTCATGGATGGCTGACTTGTCCTAATAGTTGTACAAGTGTGTTGGTGCAGGACCATCTGTGCTCACTCAGAAACACATATGTTGTGTCAGACATGGGTATTACTGGTGGTATTATTCAGATATTGTCCATGATTGTGCATGATGGTTTTACTGTTGGCCATGAGCCTGTATCTGTGTCTTACTTGTTGGAAGCCTCTGCTGACAATACAAGCATAGTCAGGAATATCAGTTTGCACAGCTTCACAAAATGCACCCAACTGCAATTGTATTTAACACACATGATGCATGTGCTCTCCATTGTTCATATCTGGATGCTTATATCACACAGACATCCTCTACTATTATGTCACTTTGTGGGGCAGTCACATCATATACATTTGTCACTATGCAGTCTGCACTGTGCCATGTGGAGATGTGATTAAAATGTTCCTGCTTCAACGCAACTGTTTTCTTTTTATATTTCCTCATGTGCTGTACATTATAATGTTTCACTTGTCCTCCTTCCCAATGTCCATCCCTAAACATCATCTGTGTGTCCCTATTCAAAAAACACACTTCCCATGACTGCTTCTTATAAATGGCAGTCCATGTACCCTTACAGATCATTGACACAACTTGTACAGACTGTCTGGAATTGGATTCCACAATACTCAGCACTATATACACTGTACTGTCCTGTTCCTGCAACACGTACATTAATATATGAAAAACCCTAGTGGTCCATGTGGCATTCCACACAATCCCCCTAGCCCAGTATGCTGCAGTGTGCACATAGGATCTAGGATCATATGAGGTTATTAGGCTAATGACCCCAGGGCCCTTAAAAGCCTAACCAAGTTCAACTCATGTTCCCAAGGGTGCATGGTTCAAGCAGACACTAAAATCAGCACCTTTTGCTCCTGTTCAAGAGGTGCACAGGTGGAATCCCTGGGGTGAATTTCTAGTTATCCATGCAGTCATCCAAATTATGCTTAAATATGTCCAAGGAAAGCTTTTTTTAGCATGAATAGGAAGCTTGTTCGAAAGGTGGGGTAACCTCTGTGTGACAAATTTGTCTCTCCAGCAAGTTCTGTTGATATCATATACCAAGTTAAGGTCCTTTGAGCGAGTGACCCATGTGCCATTTGACTTGCGAATGTGCAGCATTTCCATTAAAGCTGGGTCAGTGGTTGCTCTATATGCAAGGCATGGGTCACCTCTGAGCAGTCTGTACAACACAGAATAAAGTGGCAATGATTTTAGTCTGTCCACATAACACAGATCTTGAAGACCCTGAATTTTCTTTGCAAGGAACCTTTGTGGTATTTCCAATTGCTGCAGGTGTTTGGAAAGAAACATACCAAAGGGAGTGTTGTACTGCATTATTGGCCTGATGAGGGATGAGTACATGGGATTATAACGTCTTTTTTTTCCTGGAGACAATCCCCTTACTTATGAGATAAGTAGTATAAAATGTCCTTCTTACCACTGTCCTGTCCTGTCCCCACAACATACTACATTAATATATGAAAAACCCTGGTGGTCTGTGTGGCATTCCATGCAATCCCTTTAACCCAGTTTGCTATGCTATAAATAAGTTCACTATCCATGTTGCTTTACATAGCTTCCTGGCCACCACAAAACCCTGCTTGCTTACTTTTGAAGGTGAACCATGGCATGAATATTCATGAAGTGTTGTTTCTCACCGTACAAACATGTAAACTCCATGTAGGCTTTGCATCCCATGGTTTATTTATATAAGTAATAATGGAGACGTCACCAATACTATTTTATGGGTCTCTCTAAAAGATTATTTAAATGGATGAAGTAAAAGCTGGGTATATTAACAAAATGAAAAAATGGAATAGAGACCTACTATATTTGAAAAAAAAATGATAGTTTAAAAAAGGAAGGGAAGAGAAATAAAAAAATCTTAAATATGAAATAAAATTGCTCAATTCAAAATATATTGAAATACTAAATCACAAAGTAGCTATCAGTTTGGAGTAATTCAAACTTCAATCCTATTCTCTAAAGCCTACTAATTTACATAGATTAGCAAATAGGACAAATAAAGTGAGTAAGCTTAATCATATACAAGAAATTATTATACAAGAAGGTAATAGTCATAGAAAGATTTCTGATAAACATGATATACTAAACGGCTTCAAACATTATTACAAGAATAATAATTCTACAGCAAATATTGGGATGAATATTTATATCTTATCCAAACTCTAAAAAGAGAACATTACTAACAAACTACCTAGAAAACAAATTAATACATTTGATAAACCAATATCTATTACTGAAATAAAGGACCAAATCAAAACATTAAAATCCAATAAAAATATTTTGCCTTTTCCAAGTTTTACAAAACTCTGTACTTATATTATGTAATGTTGCAAATGTCTGTATTTGTATTCAGAGCTTTTCTCCTCGGGTCTCCGCTGAAAATGGGCTACAAGCCCAGCTGGACTAAACCAGTTAACAAACAATAAATAAATAAATAAAAATAAATAAGGCTCCAAGCAATGATGATGATATTCCTGAATTGTATAAGTTAATGCCTGATTACATTATTAATATTTCTAAAAAGTATTTACAGAAGCTAAAACTAACTTCATTGTTCCTCCATCATGGAAATATACTTTAATTTGTCCCATTTTAAAACATGATAAAAATACAACTCAATGTCCTTCTTATTGTCCAATATCCCTTTAAAATGTCGATTATAAAATATTTATGTCAATTCTAGTAAATCATTTAAAATCAGTTTTAGTAATTATTATAAATGAAGATTAAATTGGATTTATTATGAATAGACAAGTAATAAACAATACCATTAGAATCATCTCATTAATTAACTATGCAACAAAATCAAGAAAGAATTATCAATTATCAGTTTGTATATAAGCAAAGCTTTTGATATGATCAATTGGTCCTATTTATCTGAAACTCTAAAACAATTAAATTCTTCTAAAAATTTTATTGATCTGATTATGAATTTATATCATAATTATTATGCTTTCATTCTATTGGAGTCTTTTCTGCTTAATTCATTTAATATTTGTAAGAGGACTAAGCAAGGACGCCCTTTATTACCATTATTATTTGCCCTTGTTATGGAACCTTTTGCAAATTATATTACATTAAATAAAAAATGGTTTTGATATTTCCGATAAGCTTTTTCTTAAACTCCAACTATTTGCTGGTAATATTTTATTGACTATAGGGGATATTTTATAAATCACTACCTTTTATAACTGAATCTTTTAAAACATTTGAAGAAATTTCTGGGGAGAGTATTAATCAAAGCAAATCTAATGTGCTTTTAGTAAATAAAAATATAAATAAAAATATGAGATACAATAATGAAGTCAACTGGGATAAAACACAATTAAAATATGTAGGTATCCTGTTAACATCAGACTCTTAAAAACAATTCAGATAAACTATTATAGAATACTACAAATATTTCTAATTTACTACATAAATGGAAAAGATACTTCTTCCCAATGGAAAAATTTACACTGATTAAAATGATAGTTTTTATTATAGTTCTTCCAAAAAATATATTAATCAATCTCTTGCTGCAGTACTTTCCAAAAATATAATCACAAAATGAACTCCTTACTTCAAAATTTCTGTTGGCATCTGTACAAACCTAGAATCTCTTTAGAAAATCTTTATAAAAGTTGGACTGAAGGGGGTATACATTTTCCATATATTGAATCATATTCAATATCACTAGTCATTAACATACATAATACTATGGATAACTATAACATATTCAGCTAAATGGAAGCTAATTCATGAAAATATTATTTTATCTCATTGTAAACTTATTTCTTCTTCTGGGTGGCCATGGTGGTGCAGCGGTTAGCGTTGCCGCCTCACAGCAAGAGGTTCCATGGTTTGATTCTTGGCTGGGGTGCCTTCTGTGTGGAGTCTGCATGTCCTCCCTGTGGTCACATGGGTTTCCTCTAGGTGCTCTGGTTTCCTCCCACATCCCAAAGACATGCAGTAGGTGGATTGGACACTCTAAATTAGCCCTAGGTGTGAGTGTGTGTGTGCCTTCTGTGGAAGGTTGGGCGTCAGGCTGGCAACTCGACACCGTAAAACTCCACTGCCAATCATGATTGGACAGATGATCCGCTGTGGCGACCCCTAACCGGGAAAAGCTGAAAGAAGAAGAAGAAGAAGTAAACTTATTTCTTTTTCATGAAATCTTATTTTACATAATTTTATTTGGTTTGTAAAACAAAACTAACTTGACAGCAATTTCTTTGACACGTTTATATATTCTGATTTTATTAATAGTATTGTAGGCACATTTAAAATGTATTTATACTAATTCTATTATCAAAAGGTGGTTATTCATTATTTTTCTGATAGCTTTTACTAATGAATGTTTTAAGACATAATGCTGACAAAATGCTCATTTTAAAAGAAAATAATTTAATTTACTGGTATTAATTTCTACATCAAACTAGAATATACTATACAGAATTTTTAACAGGGAAATACAACAGTGATTTAGATAATTAGCTTCATATACATACTTTTAGCCAATCTATTATCTCCAAAGTCAAGATGTATAAAGACCTTCCTGACAAAAGATTGCCTAATTTTATGGATCTTTTCATCAGTATTTTCTTCAATATTAGGATTACAAAAATAGTCTTATCTAAAATATATAAAATATTAGATGTCTTGATAATAATATTAATTCATATTACTGGGAATATTCAACAAAAATTAAATAATATGGTGTTTTCTAAAGACAACAAAACAAAAATAGTTTTATCTTATCCTTGAAAACAACTTATTCCTTTTATTGGAACTTTTTTACATGGAGAATCTAACACAGATTTTTTTTATTACTCCTTAGAAAATTGTCTTATGGATAAAAAAATCAGATAATAGATGTTATTGATGTAATATAACAAAGAAGGCAGACTGGTTTCACATGCTTGTAGGTTGTCCTATAATTGCTTCTTTTTATAAATAACTCAATGGCTTTATGAAAGCATTATGGTCAGATAACTTTTCTTTGTCAAATTCACTGATTTCATTTAATGTTCTAGTTCCTGATTCTCTACCAAGATCACTAGTTCCTTTAATGTGGTATGTTTTAACTATTTCTAAAAAAGTTATAAAAAATGGAAGAAAAAGACCTCACCTTTGTTTTCTGAATTTGCCAATATAGTGAATATGGTTTCTAATAGAAAAAAAAAATCTACAATCAAGATGAGAACCACTGATATTACTTCATCTTACAACTCTTGGATAAAATTAAACAACTTATTAAACAGACACTAATTTATTATTATATGTTTTTTACTACAATTTGTATGACTCATTACGGATTTTGTAAATATGTTGATGCTAATTGTTTATAGTGCTTTGTTTTGTTTTTTAAGCCAATAAAATAAAAAAAGAAAGAAAGAGAAAAAAGGCTACTTAGATCCCATTACACTTTAAATAAGCCAGATTAGTTATCATTGTTCCCATCTTGTCTTATACCCTCTTCTTGGTCCTCAGACTACTACAATAAGAAGGTTATCAGATGTTAATTTCACATTTTGTATTATAAAGGTCAAGACATTGCATTATTTTATTTACTGTATATAAAATTATTTATACAACAATCTACTAGCTATATGCATGTCTGTTTTTCCTTGTCTCCTTCCTATCCCTGTTATACTATCTATTATATACCATTTACTATTTACATGAACTCCTTACTTCAGTTATAATCCATATGTACCATGCTGTTTGAAAGAACAGATATACCATCTCTTATATATCAGGGCATCGTTATTTTAGTTCTTTCTTTTGTTATATACTTTAATTTCTTGAAAACAATCAACTATCTTGTTAATGCATTATATCAAAGGGAATTGAACTAGACTCAAGTGTTTTAAACAAAATATATCAAATATAATCTAAATCTGATTTTTAAATCAAATACACCCAAATATAATCATTTATATCCTACTAGAAGTTTGTTATTATAAACTGCAGTGTGGTCAGTCTGTTATTATATAACAAGCAATCGATCTGTTAATATACAACAAGCAATCAAAACTCCAAAACAATTATTATTAGTTTTAAAGCCCATTTTTTACTTTGAATATATTATATTATGTGAATTATGTATATTCCACATGTATGATTTAATACAATGTGCTTTAATTCCTAGATATGAATGTTTAAGTTAATTTGTCAGTACTGATACTTAAAGAACACTGCATTTTCAATTTTAAGATTCTAATACATCGCTTCCTGTACAAAGGGTGAGTTGAAAGTTTAGCTTTCACTTTAAGGAAGATGAAGAAGGTAAAAACAATAATTTATAGAATCTTTTACAGCTTATAAAGCCTCACAAAACTGTTTGTGCATTAAATAGCTTCTTTTAAAGATAAATCATGTTAAAGGCTGGAAAATTGTTTGTTTAGCTTTATTTACATGCTCAGAAACATTCAAGGCATTTACAAGTGAATTTAAACACTTCAGTCTTAAATATTGACCCATCAAAAACATCTAATCTAGAAAAAAAACACATGGAACTCTTTAAACTTTCAAATACTTCCACAAATATGGATAAACTATTTTCAGGAGCTCTGCATGTACAGATAAACTCAGGACAATAGTGAATATTCATTTTTATCTTTCATTTTAAAATAAAGGCTTAACAAGTTACTTTAAACAGTAAATAACTGCTAAATATTTTAAGAAGACAGTAATTAAACATATAAAACAATGATTCCTACATTTCATATATATTGGTGTTTTCTTAGGTTTTTGTGTGTTATTTTATATGACATTTTCTCTCAATCTTTAAAGCAGACTTAACAATAAAACTTGTAATGAAAGAATTCCAGTAATGTGTGATTAGAATTCAGCCTGTAAAGGTATTAATGGTGTGTTAATGCTTTCTTTTGTTTAGGTAAAACAGCCACTTATATCAATTAAAATGTAGCTTAGCATACTTTTTTTTTTGCTGTCATTTTAAATTCCAAGTGCTGTGTCTAGTAATACAGATCAGAACCATATTAAAAACTTAAAATGTTTGACTCTTTACCTAAGTTTCATCATATTGATATTTTATGTTTAATGATATGTTTGGTATCACTGATTAAACTCCATTTGGAATTAATTACCTTCAGTTATATATGTAACCTAAATGAAGTATATTTAAAATAAGGAATAAGAATGATTTACCTTTTAAAAAAGTGGTATTATTATCTGATCATTACTATTCATACACTTCTTTGTGTTACAGAACAAATATTGCAATGAGAATAAAGTACTTTTTCATTTATCTTACGTTTTTTACTGTTTTTGTCTTTAACTGGCCATCCATTCATTGCTGCATTTCTTCTGAGAGATTTAGACAAACTCCAGTCCACTTATTTCACTTTTTCTATAATTTTATTTATCTGTATAAACTCCTAACCATCTTCCAAAGTGTTAAAAGTCCTTTAGCTTTCTGTAAGATGAATCTTTATTTTTGCTGGAAACAAAATCCATGCTTTAAAATTGTTCATAGGTTCATAGGTAGGTACTAGGCTATCGGCCCAAGGGCCTATGTAAGCCTAGCCAACAAGTTTCCCTGGCTTACGCCACCCAAGAAAGTTATTTTCCTGTGCCACTGTCGAGCAGAGACACAGATGTGATCCTCGGGGTGTATTTCGTATTTCCCATCCACTCATCAAGATTTTTCTTGAAGAGTGCTATTGAAGAATTTTGCTTGACATAGATGGGTAGCCTGTTCCAGAGTATGGGAAGTCTCTGGGACAGGAATCTATCCCTCCAGCATGTCCTGTTTATTGTGGTGACAAGGTTTAGGTCCCTAAAGCGTGTAGCTCAGAGGGATTGGGATTTCTTTAGGTGTAGCATGTCCAACAGCTCTGGGTTTGACATAGCTTTATATGATAGGCAGAGATCACCTTGGAGTAGGCGATATGCTATGGAGTATGGAGGCGGTCAGTGTAGGGCATTTGTTTGAGGCCAGTAATCCTCTTTGCAAGGTACTTCTGTGGCCTTTCTAGCTGCTGCAGATGTTTTGTGAGGTACATTCCAAAAGGGGCATTGTACTCTATAATGGGTCTAATGAGTGTCGAGTAGAGGGGAACAATGACCTCTTTTTTCCTGGATGAGAACCCTTTTATGATGAGGTGTGCCAAGTAGAGGGACTTCCTGACTACTGTGGCGATGTGACTATCAAAGGAGAGACTACTGTCCACCTGGGTCCCAAGGTCTCTTATCACGCATTCGGTGTTAAGCAGATTGCTGCCTATGCAGTAGTTCATGGGTACAGAGTTTTTAGCAAAGGAGATAACACTGCACTTTTTGGCATTGAGCTTGAGGCCATGGCTCTGACACCAGGCATCTGTCTCAGCAAGGCCCTTCTGTAGGATGTCCACATCATTTGAGGACTTGACTATGGCTCCTAGTTTGCAGTCATCTGTGAACTTCGTTAGCCAGAGGCTTTCTGTGTTAGCCTGTACTTCAGAGAAGTAGATACCAAACAGGAGAGGTCCCAGGATGGAACCCTGTGGTACTCCACTTGTCACTGCTTTGAGGTCAGATTTGGAGTCTACAACTTTTACAGTGTGGGTTCTGTCAGTGAGCCAGTTGGCAACCCATCTTGTGGCATAGGGATTTATACCCAGTTTAGTGAGTTTAGCTATAATTCCAGAATGGGGGATGGTGTTGAAAGCCTTGGAGAGGTCAAGATAGGCTGTGTGAATCACCTTACCCTCATCTACGGCTTTGGTGACTGCCTCAAAGAAGTCGATCAGGTTCAGGTGGCATGATCTGCCTTTCACAAACCCGAACTCAGTGGGATCCAGAGTTTGGAGGTTACCAATGTCTTTGTTTATGATTTCCAGGATACGTTCCATGGCCTTGCAGACCAGGCTCGTCAGGCTAATAGGTTGATAGTTCCCGGGATCAGTGGTGACTCCCCCTTTGTGGAGTGGGATAACTGTTGCTGTGCACCATTCAGTGGGCACAAAGCCTGATGTGAGGCTATTATTGAACATGGTGCTTAAGTGGGGAGCCAGTTTGTTCTGAGGTTTGTGTAAAATGCAGCCTGGGATGTTGTCCGGTCCCATGGATGCTGTGTTTTTGGCTTTAGAGAGTGCAGCTTTTACCTGCATAATTGTGATTACAGGGACTCTGCATTCTTTCTGTATAGATATGGGCCCTTTAGGGGGTGAGAGGGGGGTAAAGTTAGCACTGAACCTATCTGCCAGAATGTTGTTTTTCTTTACGTCCTTTATAAGAGGTACACATGCTTTCCTTTTTGACATAACTGAAGTTGAATAATCATTGTCAAATCTTATAACATTTTATTTTATTTTAACTGGATTTTAGTTCATGCTGCTTTTAAAATGAGATCTTTATCTTCGCTGGAAACAAATCTATCACTGACCTTGGTGTAGATGGATTTTTCTTTATTGATGTATTGGAAAGTGATCTGTGTGCCCTCTCAATACCAAAGAAAAGAGCTTCAGTCAGGTTCAATGTCTTAGGCAGCCAGGTATATAGAAATTGAATCATATTGTCTCATTTTTCTTTCTTCGAGATGACATAAATCCTAATGTTGTTCTTTCTGGATATGTTTTCTAGATTTTCTGTTTTTTTCCTGAAATAAGTTATTTTATTTCAGGAGAAATTCAGTATTATTCTCAATCTCAATCATTCTTTCATCAGTCGTTTGCTCTTTTATATCTAAAATTTGTGAAGATTGTTGTTTAAGAACTTCACTCAGCACTTCTACCAATTTTTTACATTCCTCCTTAATGCTGTATGCTTTGCTTTGTGGTTTATCCATCTTTATAGAAGGTTCATTGATGTTGCTGAGTATAGACAGAATGTCTCTCTTCATTGTATTGTCCTGTATACTGGGTTTAGAGTGACTCATTCTGAGGGAATTTGTTTCTTGACAGGAAAAGGGGATGAAAAGGGTTTAAAACTTATTTTTTCTTGTAATAGCTTATTTAGAAGTAGTTTAATTATACAGCCATCATGTTTTGAAACAGATTCTTTGAACTTTTCTGTACAAATCCTGTCAGAGATGTTAAAATGAATCAGAGCAAAAATACAGTGCTGTTAACTGCTCACTATCTTGGTCATGCCCCCTCCTCCTTTTGTACTTCTGATGAGAATTCACATATTAAAAGTTAATGATGTTGCTAGCATTTTCAGTTTCATGTGCATTTATGAGTATTTTTTTCTTTCTAATGTGTTGCTGTTGTGATGATTTTTGTCTTGTAGTGCACATTAGGGGGTAATCATGACATGAAACAGAAAAAAAGATGTAGGATTGCATAATTGACCTGCATGGATTTGAGGTTAGTGAGTGATGGTGGGAGAACATAATGTAAAGGAAAGGTAGAATGAAACTTACTGTTGGATATAATCCACTAGAATATATGTTAAAGATTTTAGAACATTAAAAACTGGATTTGTGAATGATACACCTATGACAGATAATATTAGAAAGTGTTGAAGAAAATATAGAGCAGGGTAGGGTATTAATAATGTTATATTGTTTCAGAGAAAATCTAATAGAGATGATATTTTAGATAATACTGGAATGAGGGAGTTTCACGAAAATTGAATGGAATAATGTGTGGAATTAAAGTATGGTCTGCTTTAATGGAACAGCATGTTGCTTAGAAGAAAAAGTAAAAGTTGTAAAGGTAAGTGGGAAGTGAGAGAGATGTTGAAATGTTACTTGGAAATAAAGACATAGAAGCCCAGGAAGTTAAAACTTCAAAGAAATATAAGTTGCAAATTTATAGCAGTCTAAAAAGGAGTAGATATACCCGCTATTGTGAGGGAAGAAAAGAAAGGGAGAAACAGTACAGGTAGGTTTTCTTAATGAGAAAAGGGAATGGGAAAAGGTATGCAACCAAAGCTGATAGTAATGGAAGGCTATTTAAGAAATACATTTAAAAGGGGGTAAATAAGACAATTTATATCATAAATGAAACAAGAACTATTCTTAAAATGTCTGTGATGGAATTCAATAATTCAGGCATTAGTGACAGTCAATAAGGATACTGCCTAATGACTTTATGCAGTTGAGAAAGATTTTATGAGAATTTGTATACAAGTGCAAGAACTGTTGTTTTTAGAGTTTTTGCTTGTTGTGTTTATTTTTATTATTTAATTATACACATCATCTTAAATGGAACTCAAGTGGAATCAGTGACTGGAATGTTTATTACTTCAAGTAACATACTTGTACACATAAACAAAATTAAACAGAAAGTATCTCTTCATATGCTTAACAACAGGAAAAAAATTAGATTGGAAAATGGTCTGAAGGGGATGGCTTAGAGAGACAGTGTCAAACAATGGCTGAACTTGATAATTTTAATCTGAAAAAAAAAAGAAAGGAGGTAAAAATATTTTATAACAGAATGTAATGAATAGGATACCATAATGTTAAAAATGAAAATTGTTTAGTAATATTATAAGAACATATCAAATAAAGGTGGAATGACTATTATTTATTTATTTATTTATTTATTTTAATTTTGTTTACCGGGATGGTCCGACTGGACAAGGTCCGTTTACAGCGGAGGCCCGGGGAGAAAAGCTCCAGTTTAATTAGGATAACATATTACAGTAAATAAACATATAATACCATATGTAGGCAATAGTATCTGTTGAACAAGAAATTTCTAGACGGAAGTCAAAAGAGTAGACATTTGCAGTAAAAAAAAAGCAATTTACATATATACATTTAGTTAGCAAAGAGCATAGTCAGATTTTATTAGGTACATGTTTTCCATGTAAAATATCTTGAGGAAATATATTTATTGGGGCATGAAAAGACAGATAGAAGTTGGTTGTAAAGGTAACAGATTGTGGTCTATGTGATACATGGACAGAGCCAAGAACTTGTGAGATGGGCCTTAAGTGAGTTTTTGAATAGAGTGGTGCTAGCTGCAGAAGTCACAGATGGGGGGAGATTATTCCAAGTTTTGGCTATAGTGTGTGAAAAGAGAGATTTTCCTGCTGCATTATTTGCTGAGGTAGTAGTGAGGAGTGACTTGTTGGCTGAGCGGAGTGGACAATTTGGAGTGTGGCAGGTCTGTAGATGCCTTAATGCAGGAATTTTATCGGGTTGTTTTAGGATGTTATATGATAGAACAAGTTGGTGATATAGTAGCAGCTGTGGCAGTTCGAGCCATTGAAGTTGTCTGAGAGGTATGCAGTGATGGGTTCTAAATGGGGTGTTTTTGGCAAACTTGGCAATTCTGTTATAACAGGACTCAAGTTTGTCTAGGTCAGATTTCCTAATGTGAGTGAGAATTGGGGCTGCATATAGTAGTGTAGATAGGAGATGGGTTTGAGCTAGGGTGAATTTAGCTTGATTAGTTAGAAAGTTCTTTTGCCTGTATAAGGAACCCATCTGTATAAGGACTAATGAAAGAAATGAATAATGCTTTGACAATGACTGTCAGAGAACTAAAAATAATTGTAGATATTTGTGGAACACTGGCTGAGGTGTAGCTCTCAATAGAAATATGTTAAAAATAATGAAATTCAGAATTATTTATACAGCAGAAACGTATATTGATCAATTATCACCCTGGACTGGTGCTATGAACCAGTGACCCACATCTTCATCTCTTCAACTGAAGAACAAAACAAAAAAACTCATTCCTTCACTGCAATCAACTTCTTACAATTAGACCTATTCACCCCCACATAATACCTGACTCAGGGATTGTTGACAATCTCAAGAGGTTAGAGACAAATCTGTATGTCACTCATTGGATAGCCAACTGGCTCACAAACAGGACCCAGGAAGTTTGAACTGGGAAATCCACCTTTACAAAGAGGCCAGTTGCAAGTGAAGTCTCTCAGGGTTCAGTCCTTGATTGCTCCTTTTTGCCGTTTACTTCTCAGAAGTCAAGGCGAATGTCAGTGGACTCTGGTTGACTAAATTTGCAGATGATTGCAAATTAGTAGCTGTCATTCAATCTCACACTGACACAAATGATCTCCAGGAGGGGCTGACACAGGCACTGGTGTCAGAGCCATGGACTAAAAATAAATGCCAAGAAATGCATAATAGTATCGTTTGGAAGTCATCCATCCCTGGTAACTATCATAGGTTCATAGGTTCATAGGTTCATAGGTAGGTAGTAGGCTATTGGCCCTAGGGCCTATATAAGCCTAGCAAAAAAAGTACCCTGGCTTTCACCAACCAAGAAAATTATTTTCCTGTGCCCCTGTCAAGCAGAGCCACAGAAGTGATCCCTGGGGGGTGAATTTCCTGTTTCCCATCCAATCATCAAGATTTTTCTTGAAGAGTGCTAATGAGGAGCTCTGTTTAACATAGATAGATAGGTAGTGTGTTTCAGAGTATGAGAAGTCTCTGGGACAGGAAACTGTCCCTCCAGCATGTTCTGTTTATTGTGGTGACAAGGTTTAGGTCCATAGAGCATGTAGCTCAGAGGGATTGGGATTTCTTTAAGTGGAGTATGTCCAGCAGCTCTGGGTTTGACATAGCTTTGTATGTTAGGCAGAGATTGCCTCTAAGTAGGTGATATGTGACAGAGTAAAGCTGGAATTGTTTTAGATGGTCTGCGTAGGGCATCTGTTTGAGGCCGGTAATCCTCCTTGTGAGGTATTTCTGTGGCCTTCCAGTTGTTGTAGATGTCTTGTGAGGTACATACCAAAAGGGGTGTTGTACTCTATAATGTGTCTAATGAGCGATGAGTAGAGGGGAACAATGACCTCTTTTTTTTCTGGATGAGAAACCTTTTGTGATGAGGTGTGCCACATAGAAGGATTTCCTGATGACTGTGGCGATGAGATTATCAAAGGAGAAACTACTGCCCACCTGTGTCCCAAGGTCTCTTATCACACTTTCAGTGTTAAGTAGACTACCGCCTATGTGGTAGTTCATGGGTACAGATTTTTTACCAAAGGGGATTACAATGCACGTTTTGGCATTCAGCTTGAGGCCATGGCTTTGACACCAGGCATCTGTCTCAGTGAGGCCCTTTTGTAGGATGTCCACATTGTTAGGAGTTTCGATTATGGCTCCTAGTTTACAGTCATCTGTGAACTTAGTTAGACAAAGACCTTCTGTGTTGGCCTGTACTTCAGAAAAGTAGATACCAAACAGGAGAGGACCCAGGACTGAACGCTGTGGTACTCCACTTGACACTGGTCTGAAGTCAGATTTGGAGTCTGCTACTTTCACAGTGTGGATTCTGTCAGTAAGCCAGTTGGCAACCGCATCTTGTGACATAGGGATTTATACCTAGTTTTGTGAGTTTATCTATAATTCCAGAGTGGGGGATGGTGTTGAAAGCCTTTGCGAGATCTAGATAGGCTGTGTAAACCGCCTTATCCTCATCAATGGCTTTGGTGACTACTTCAAATAAGTCTGTCAGGTTTAGGAGAAGAGATCTGCCTTTTACAAACCCAAACTAGGTGGGGTCCAGAGTTTGGAGATTACCAATGTCTTTGTTTATGAGTTCCATGATGATACATTCCATGGCCTTGCAGACCTGGCTCATCAGGCTAATGGGGCGGTAGTTCCCAGGGTCTGTCATGGCTCCCCCTTTGTGGAGTGGGATAACCATCACAGTGCACCATTCAATGGGCACAAAGCCTGAGGTGAGGCTATGACTGAATATGGTACTTACATGGGGTGCCAGTTCATTCTGTAGTTCATGTAGAAATCAGCCTGGGATGTTGTCAGGTCCCATGGATGCTGTGTTCTTGGCTTTGGAGAGTGAGATTTTTACCTGTGCAGCTGTGATTACAGGAACTTTGCATTCTTCTGTTATAGATATAGGCCCTTTAGGGGGTGAGAGGGGGGGGGGGTAAAGTTAGCACTGAACCTATCTGCCAGGATGTTGGCAATATCAATTGGTTCTGTATATTTAGTGCCATTGTGCTGTAACGCAGAGCAGATCTGAGTGATACCATTGAGATTCTTGACATAGATATAGAATGCTTTGTGGCTGTCTTTAGAATCAGTGGCGATTTTGTTTTCATAACTACTTTGGAGGATTTTATGAGGGATCTCAGCTTCTTACTGAGGCTGACCAGGGAGTTCCTCCAATCATGGGATTTTACTCTTTTTTGCAACAGTTTCTTTCTTCTGTTGTAGAGTTTGTTTATGGCAGAAGACCACCAGATTGGCTTCCTTTTTTTGGAGGATAGTATCTTGGTTCTGTTAGGGATAGCATGATCCATGCACTCGTGTAAGTGCTTATAAAGTGTATTTGTGTAGGATTCAGCAGTCGTACCTCTGTTGTCCATCTGCATGGATGTCGTGAAGTTTGCCACTTCTATCATAAGAAGCATGAATTTGGCTTTGGAGAAATTTTTTACGGTTGTTTCCTAATGGGGGTTGGGGGCAGGATGTGCATGTCTAGGATGATTAGCTTGTGTTTGGATTTGACCAATGAGGAATTGACCTCTGGTGTGGAACACCGGTCACCCATGTTGGTAATGACCAGGTCTAGGATATTTCTACCCCTGGTAGGGGTGTGGATAAGTTGATCCAAGGCACTGGAATTTATGAATTCTAGAAAACGTTGAGCAAAAGAGTTGGTACATGACTTGTTTTCCAAGCTAATGGTGGGGGTAGTTGAAATCACCCATTATTAGGGTGTTGGGTTGTACCCTAATATTTTCCAGTGTATCAGGAAAAGAAGATTGGGAATCCTGGGGCATGGTGGGGGGTCTGTAGCAAACTACAGTTTGTATTGTGGTCTTGCCCAGAGATAGTTGCACTTGGATAATCTCGGATGCATTATGCTGAGCAACTAGCTTGGAGGTGTGGACATCCTTAATGAATATGGACATGCCTCCACCTTTAATGTTTCGGTCCAGGTTAGGTGGCCAAAAGGTCTGGTATGAATTATAGCCTGGTATTGTAGGGGTGCTCTCTGAAGCTTTGAACCAGGTCTCTGTCACTGCACAGATGTCGATGTTCTCCATTTTAAGGAGTGCCTCGAGTGAGTGTATTTTGAGGTTTAGACTTCTAGCATTGAGCAGCATTATCCTCAGATTTTGCTTGCTTGTGCCTGTTATGGTGGTGAATTTGTCATTTGAACCTTGCCTAAAAAAGGCACTATAGGGGTGGCAAGAGCCTTTGCTAGTATCTGGAGTCCCAAGGGTGACAGGTGCATGTCATCTCTGGCAAAGCATCATGGTCTGTCGATCATGTCATCCCAGGCAGACAGATACTGGATTCCCTTAAAATGACACCAGAAGCTTAGCCAATTGTTGAAGTCAATAATTCTGTCCTTGTACAGTGGTATCATTCTGGGTGATGACAAGATGCTACTCAGGGCTAGGGTCATACCTGCCTGGACTACAAGATCGGAGAGCTCCTCCATGTCTCTTTTCATGTAGTCCAGG
Source organism: Protopterus annectens (assembly GCF_019279795.1). Lineage (NCBI taxonomy): Eukaryota > Metazoa > Chordata > Ceratodontiformes > Protopteridae > Protopterus > Protopterus annectens. Next base: position 739,397,239 of record NC_056726.1, read on the forward strand.
GAGGTACATCTCAGTTCATTCACACCAACATGGACAATGACAAAGTCATATTTGTACTTGTTGTGGAGTGACCTGAGTGCATGCATTATGTGGCAGATCCTGGCACCCGACAGGGAGTTGACATTAACTTTCTCCTTATTTAACCTGGTGAATGGAACATCAGTGTGACTATACAGTCACATATGACTAGAGTGCTGGGTACATTATGCCTTATGGGCTGTACTTGAGTGGCACAATGAGTTTGTGGGCTATGTGTCATTTGGGTTGTGTTGGGGGGGTGGTGGTTACTTTAATTACTGCTTTGGAGGTCTTGGTTGTTTGGGCAGATTTTTATTGAGAGCCTCTGCAAATGTAGGAGTATGTTTTGTGCTTCTATGTGTGTGTTTTTGTGGTATAGGTTTTGAGGGACTATGTGATGAGTGTGATGAGGTGAAGTGTTTACCTTCTCCTCTTGACTGTCTAGTCCAGTCTTCGGTGAAAAGAGCTTTGCTTCCAGTTTGGCTATATAAGTGCATCTCTCCCAGGTTGTAGTGTTGGGTGGTAGGAGGAGAGGGTTGTCTGTGTACATGAGGCAATTGCTGCATTGCCCCCAGATGCCCAGATTCATCAGGTAGACAGGAAAAAAACACTAGGAGCTGACCTTTAGTCATGCCTGGATAGGTGCTTATTTATTAAGCACTAAAAACTGTTTTCCTCTAGACAAGTGAGGAAAGTTGAGTGCTGTAGTAATTTGTAGCTTATTTAGTGCTTACAACGAGTTCAGAACAAGTGCTGAGCTCAAAGAAACAGATTTGAGTGCTAAAACTAAAAAGCTGGGTAGTTGTAAGGGAACATTTGAAGAGCAGACTTTGTGGTGCCGGGAATAGTTTAACCCTAGTTACAATGGGGGGAGGGGGTGCTCAGGAGCTTACAAACAGTCCTGGATACAGAAAATCTGTATCTGGGCTAGACTTGTTACAGGAAAAGGGGGAAACAAGTTTAGAATTTTTTTTCAGTAAAGTGGAAATGGAGAAAGCTATAACAGAAGTTAATTCAAGGTTAAGAATCTGCGTGAGTTGGCCTTCACAAATGTTCTCTCTCTATTAGATTGAATGAACTAATGACACTAGACTGGGAAGAGTGTCCCAGATCAAATATACAGTACAGTTGGGCAACTGCAAAGCCACCAAGTACACAACAATAGGTTCGGAGAGTGGGAAACTAAAACTATTACAACTACTAGCTATTGCCACTAAATGAAAGTTTTAAACAGATCAAGGAGCAATCAGACTCTAGAGAATGCTTTTAACTGCAAACAGACTAGACTAGAACAAAGAAACCTCAAAAAATCAAAAATGCACAGAAAAGCAAAAATAGAGCACTGACAAACAGAAAATATAACTCTCAGTATGAAAAAGCAGTTTACAGTTAAGTAATTCAGTAAACATGTAATTAGAGTAATGAAACAGTATCTAGCAATGAAAAATACAGTTTAAACAGTATAAAACATACATACATGCAGTGAAACAGTAAAAAAAGCTTTATAACAGTGCAAAATGTAGTAGATTAACTGTATAGCACAATTATAAGCATTAGAGAAATGCAATTCAATGAAATAAGTGTAAGCAATAACTTATCCTTCTCTTGGAATCTTAAGGAATTTCTGTTTAGTTTCAGTAATGAATTACCATCCACAGCCTGATAAATACAATCACAACATTTTCCAGACACAGGGTTTACATACAGGTAAGGATGAAAGAGTTAGAAGATCAAATTACTACTCAGTCCTATTAGCCCCTGCTATTACCCAATCACTTGTACTACAAAAGCTCTAGAAACCCTGTTACTCTCAATAATAATGAAGACAGACTATCAGCAAAAAATGGCTGCCAGAAACACAGGAAAATCAACAAACAAAACTACCAGGCCTGGACAACAGCAGGCCTCTATCAAGATTATGCCACCTGAACAGAAAGCAGAAACCTCACTTTACATGCATAGAAAGAGTACTCACAAAGAGAAAATATGAGTCTCAGTATGAAAAAGCAGTTTACAATTTTCTAATTAAATAAAAATGCAATTACAGTAATGTACAGCTACTAACTGTAGCCACTAATTTCAATTTGATTCCATTGATTCATTGAGACAGATACTGTTCATAGGTTGGGACTAAGCTAACTGCCCTTGTAAGCCATTTTAAGCCTAGCCAATTTTCCCGTGTGAGGCTCAAACCCTGGACCTTGTATTTGTAAGGCAAAAACCTTAACCATTAGGCCACCCTCCCAAACCTAAATGAAAGTTTTAAACAGATCAAGGAGCAAGCAGACTCTAGAGAATGCTTTTAACTGCATACAGACTAGACTATAGCACAGAAACCTCAAAAAATCAAAAATGCACAGAAAAGCATGGATAGAGCACTCACAAACAGAAAATACAACTCTCACTATGAAAAAGCAGTTTACAGTTAAGTAATTCAGTAAACATGCAATTAGAGTAATGAAACAGTATCTAACAATGAAAAATACAGTTAAAACAGTATAAAACGGTACATAAATGCAGTGAAACAGTAAAAAAGCTTTAGGACATTGCAAAATGTAGTAGATTAACTGTATAGCGCAACTATAAGTGTTACAGAAATGCAATTCAATGAAATAAGTATAATAAATAACTTATCCTGCTCTTGGAATCTTAAGGAATTTCTGCTTAGTTTCAGTAATGAATTACCACCCACAGCCTAATATATACAAGCATATTGACAAAACACCCCTTTGAGCTAACCCAGTAGTCAGGGACTTAGGGACACAAATAGACAGTAATCTAGCCTTTGACCATCAGTGGTGAGGAAATCATTCTATGTTACTCAATGTATAAACAAAGGTATGGCATCTAAGTCCATGGAAGTCATTGTTTCACTGCATTTGGCATTCATTAGACCTATTATTGAGTACAGTTCCCCCTTTGGTATGTACCTACCCAGGCATATCCAACAACTGGAAAATTCACAGATGTTCCACACTAAAAGAATGCAGGGTGTAAGTAAAATGTCCCATGCAGACCACCTCAAGGCTCTGTCCTTGTATTTTGTCTCCTACAGGCTTTTGAGGGGAGATCTATGCCTGGCATAAAGGACATTGTCAGGCCCCACTTTGATGGACCTCCTGCATATCCACAAAACAAACAGCATCAGAATTACCCATTATAAAGACTTAAACCTTGCTTGTAATATAAATAGGACCTGCTGGGGAGTTAGGTATGTATCCCAGAGACTACCACATCTATGGGACAGGCTCCCCATCCATGTGAAGCAGAGTTCCTCCCTAACCCAATTCAAGTGCAACTTGGACAATTGGATGGGAAACAGGAAATTCATCCCTGGTTTGGCACCTATGTCTCTAATGCAAACAGGTTACCTGTAAATGGGTCATCTCCTGAGCCCATGCTTACACTTATCAAGGGTATCAAAACTTGTCAGAGATTTGGGATGCGTGGCTAGGCTTACAAAGGCCCTTGTGGTCGTTAGCCTAGTAAATACCTATGAACCTATGAACCTATAAGAAGAGGGTTTGGATTAGAGGTTATCAGCATGTGTTAAAGGAGTAGATAAGTGATGTGGTCAGAGTTTGAGCATTTCCACTTGTTCTTTTTCCTCAGGTGAGCTTTAACTTATGGTCTGAAGTGTAGACTTTAATATCCCTGAATATTTCTTTGGGGGGTGGTATGTACCAAAGCTTCAGGAGTAGGAATGAGAATCTGTGGTTGGAAAAATGAAGCTTTGTTAGGAAGTTTTAGATAAGGTCTGGAGGTAAATTTACTACTGAGGCTGTAGGCGAAATTGATAGGTATAAGCTCAATGGAATGAGGGGTAAATGTGTCTCAGTATGAGAGGTTAGCTCTTTAATTGATAGGTAGTAAGTTAGATTTTATAGTGAAGTGGCAGTGATGTTCATTTTTGGGGCAGTTGGCTGTAAATTAGCAGCCTTTGTTACCGGGTTATTGCAGGGTATTGCCATTTCTTTTCAAGGCAGAGGATTTAAGTGTTACATTGCATTACATCTAGGAAAATAAAATGAGTTTGCCAATGATAGCACTAGCTTATTGGAGAAGAAGTTGGATATCTTTGTGGATAAGAACAGAGGGAGGATATTTGTTTTTATTTTATTTATTTTTTAATTTAGAAGAGTAATAAATTGAATATCTTTATGGTCCAGAGCAGCTGGAGTTTCTTTTTTATTGTATTTTTATTTATTTATTTATTTTTATGTAAGTATGAACATCTAGAGTTAGTCTAACCACATATCCAGATATGTCAGTGTTGTAGTGGTTTCTGTGGAGAGGTTATTTTGATCTATTAAGTTTAGTGTTTTGGGGGGTTTTTGCAGGTCTTTGGGGGCTTTGATCTTGAGGTGAATTTATTGGCATTCATATTTTGAATACTTAATAGAGTGGTTAAGATTGCTGACCCTCTTATAATTATCTATCTGCACTATTTCCTACCAGTTTCAGAAAAAAAGGTGTAAAAGCCCTTCAAAACTAGTATAGCACTTGGAGTTGTCAAAATGACAGCAATCAGAAAGAAAATGTCCCTCTGTAGAACTGATGAATGTAAACGCTGTTAGAGACTTTGTTTGACACACTTTTGTGGTAGAGTAAAATGCTAACATCTTTTAAAATTTGCTTTACCTTCTGTCACTGGCACTATCTGTTGTTAGTCCCTAGTATGAGACCTGATTTTAACAGGTATTATGGGTGCTTTTAATCAGGTCTCACTGTAAGGATGTACTTTACTAGTGTATCTTTTTCCCATTTTTTGAATGCAATCACAGTTCTCCATGCACTGCAACAGTGTTATTGCATTTTGAATAGATTTCCACTGCGTACTGATCATATTTTCTTTTTACTGTTAATTTTCTTCTATAACATTACTGATTTTTGCCACTATTGTCCTTGTGATGGCTGTGCCTTGGCCCAGCAATCAAAGAGCCTCAATCCTCCCCACTAACACCAGGGAGGTCATCTCCTAGAAAAGGAAAGGATAAGTGATACACACAGTAAAGTACAATTTCCTGTAAGTGCACACAGAGATTAAAGTCAGTCTGGGGCTGGTTGCTCCCTTGCTTACCAGGTCCCCAGTAAGACTCCCCACTGGCACAGCTATAGGGTCCAGATCTCAGCCTAACTGGGCAAGCTAAAACCTCTAATACCCTCTCTGTCCAACCATTGCTTCATGTCCCTGCCAAGTAGCTGACCCAACACACACACACTTTGAGGTAAGTATTTATACAACTTCACAGACACTCCTGGGAAAGGCTGACAGATTCTCCAGCTGTGCCCCTTTACCCAACCTATACAGTAGTAATTACTGCCACTACCCAGTTAATAATATCAGCTACTAAAAGGCCCTTAAAAGGGTGTCCAGTTATTACTGTGCAATATTAATATCCAATGGTAGTATGACTAACAGTCAAAGCTTACTTTAGAGTGTCCTATTACAATAACTCTATAAATATGCAATGTACTCTAGAGCTTATCTCTACACAAATATGCCACAGGTAGAAGGGTTTAAAAATATTTAATAATAAATAATTAAAATACAAGACAAACTACTACACCACAGAGATATCTAAGAGTTCAGAGATCGCACAGCAACTTAAAATGATACAGTAGGACAAGTCTGATTTCAAAGAAAAATATCTAATTAATCTTTACTAGCTTTAACTATTCCTACAAGAAATCACAGTGCTAAAAACTTACATGTGAGCACAAGGCAGAGTGCTGATAAGTGGATATCCAAGTTCAAAATGCTGTTTTTTTCTCTTGTAAGAAATAGAATTTAAACATTACTAACAAACATTTTTGCTGGGTCCCTCCCCAAATTACATAATTTTTGACACTTAGGTTTTCCCTGGCAAACAAACTGCATTAATTAGCAATCTATCACCTGCACAGAAACTTACAATAATGGAAGACATTTCACATGTATATGCTAGCAGAAACCAGAAAGCATCTTCCACATCTGAATTCTAGTAATAAACTTTAGCCTTAAAACAATGGGCATGAAATCTTCGTCCAGCCGCCATGGAGCCGAATTGTAAACATTAAAAAGATCCATAAGATCTTTTCAACTTAAAAAGACACATTTGAAATACTTGGCTTGGTTTTCCTTACAGCAGATGGCAATGTTGCAACAATCTTGAAGTTCACATTTTACAGTGTTTTCTTACATTCAAGAAACATGCCTGCATTTTACATGTATTATCAAGAAAACATGCCTGTATTTTACATTTATTTATACAGTTGATAGAATTATGTATCAAATTCTATTTGACTAGGCTGGCAGCCTTTGCCCATCTCTCCCAAATCATCACAGTCCTGTTTTTAGTGTACCTTTTTTGTCTGTTGCAAGACTGCTTCTGTTTTTTTCTGTCTCCTTTTGACAGTGTTTTTTTATGTTTTCAATTGTTTTATTAAAATTCCACCAATATGAACACATTCATTGGTCTAAAAGTCCTTTCTACTACTGCATTTTAGATATTTTGTTGAATTTACTAACCCCTCCTCCCCCTACATACCTGGCCATTCCAGCTGGAAGGAATACCAGACAACACACTAGCTCCAACATTGTGGAAGGCTATACACAATTTCATCACAGTGCATGGACTGAGTCTCCTTTCTCGACTACAGCACCTTGTAATTAGCCCTTTCCACACCACCATCCTCATTCATTCTGCAGACCTCTTTTATACTCACATTTCTCTACTACTCTCACCTACAAGCCACTTGGGTTTATACATCAGCCACATACTTGGATTATGAGCCCGCCACTTCTTTTTACACATTTTTTCCCTCTATTCCCCTCTCTATCCCATCTTACTGTCACAAGATTTCAACTGCTAAGGCTATGTTTGCTTTTACTTGACTATCTTTGTCATTCAGCTTTATTTTTTATTATTGTTATTTTAAGACCAATGTACAAGTTCACAGCTCATCAACCCATTTTAGGCATTCAGTTTATTTTTCTTGTTCTACATATTAAACATTTCACTGTATCATGCATTATTTTCCCAGGCAGATTTCCATTCACCCTTGCCCTTTTCTTTTAGCTTGTATTTCAAGAACCCACATACTTCCCTCTCTGATATATGTCACCCATCAGTAAGACAGACATAGCTATTTAGCATCAACTCATCAGATACACTAAAGTTCCATCCCAGGAAAAATCAATTCACTACTCTTTTTTCAAGCCGTCTGGCCAGTAAACCATTTTTTTAATGGTACATAGGTCCAAATTCAATATAGCATTTCACTATTAGCTCTCTTCTACTTCACTCTCTTTTCATGTTCCCACATACTGGTTACATACCATCAATGACACATGAATCAGCTCATGCCCTGCTAAAAAGCTCTATGTTCTCACACCCATACCATCTCTCCTCCCACCCATACTACACATCACCCTGTAATCAAGTTATATCCTATTTTTCATCTCAATTGCTCAATGATTGACAACAAGAGTAGAGACATCTTTTGATATTATGTAGAGATATCCAAATATCACCACCATGACTTGAAGTAAAAACAACTCTTTTTATTAAAATTACACCAATTTGAACACAAAATATTAGCTAAAAGCACACTTCAAGGAATCCCTTTTCATACGATAAGCGCTTTCGGCTTTGCCTTCTTCAGATCATAAATAATTAGGGATACATTGTCATTAATAAATCTCTATGGGCAAATTAGATCTCTCAACTGCACCAATGCCCTCTTGTAGAGCCTATTAGCTGCTAACCAATCAAAGGATAAGAATAGGTACACACCTTCATGTTAACCAGTCATAGGGTGCCTGCACTTTAGAATTGGTTTTAATGGAACTACAGCATTCAAGCCAGGTGGTCGATCTGCTCTTGAATTTATTATCTACTTGACGTCATTCTTCTCAGTGCAGTTACTAATCTCCCCTCTCTTCATTCCTTGAGAAGTACATTCACTAACTTTAAAATTAAAACAATTTGTTGGAAACTCTAATACATGGCTAGCCAAAGCATTTTTGGAATCCTTGTTTCATATATATCAGGTGTCTTAGAACTCTATTTTTGAAAGTTTGATCAGTTTTACCAACATAGTATACTGAACAGTATAAGCAGGTAACTAAATAAACCACATGCTGCATGTTGCAATTCATGTTGCATGAGAATGAATACTCCAAACATGAATTGGGATGTCTGAAATAATTACTAGTGTCGATAACTTTGCAGGCAGCACATTTCCCACATCTGAAAGTTCCTTTATTTTTATTTGGATTATCTCTTGGAAAACCATCTTTCAAACATAGCAGTCTCTTTAAATTCTTTTTATTCCTAAAAGTAAGCATTGGTTTCTTTGCTTTATACAAATTTTCATAACATTTCTGAAACATGGAAATCAAGAAAAGGTACAAATGGAAATGTTTATGGAAGAACTAAATATACCAAAGTTAGAGGTAGATGAAGCTCAATTACTAACAGTTAGGATAGGAAGGGATGAGATAAAAATGGCTATGTATAACCAATCTACAGGAAAGTCTCCAGGAATAGATGGTATTCCTGTGGAAGTTTGAAAGTTAGGAGGGAAAAAAATGATAAAGATCTGGAAGGTATTCTTTAACACTATTTTAAGAGGAGGAGAAGTTCCAGCATCCTGGAAGAAGGTAGTGGTAACGGTAATACCTAAAGAAGGTAAAGATCCATTGGATCCAGCTTCATACAGGCCTATTTCATTACTAAATCATGATTATAAAGTGGTTATGTCTATAATAGCTAAATGAATGGCAAAAGTGATGCCAAAACTGATAGATATGGATCAGTGTGGTTTTGCAGAGAGGAGGCAAACATTTGACAATATTAACAGAACATTCATGATCCAGAGGGAAGCAGAATGTAAGAAAGTACCACATTTATTGGTGGGTCTTGATGTAGAAAAAGCATTTGATAGAGTAGACTGGGACTTCATGAGCAAGACAATTGAAGCAGTTGCTTTCCATGATACAATTATAAGGTTGATTAGAAGAATATATGATGGATTGGAGGTGCAAATTAAAGTGGATGGGTTCTACTCCGATAATTTCTGCTTGAGTAGAAGAACCAAGAAGGTTTGTCTGCTTTCCCCTTTGTTGTTTCATTATATTTAGAACCACTGGCAAAGAAATAAGGGACTCAGAAATTCAAGGATATAATTGGTATGGTTGTCAGGAAGAGCCGGCTCTGTTTGCAGATGATATTATTCTATACATGACAAAACCAGAAAGGGACATTGCAGTGTTGTGGAACATTTTAAGACAGTTTCAGATCTTCTCAGGATACAATATTAATGAAGATAAAACAAAGGCAGTAGCAGTAAATTATGTACCCACACATGAATTGGTCCAACAATATCCATATTTATGGGGACATGATAAAATGAAGTATTGAGGAGTATGGATTAGAAATGACTCTGTGGTGGCAGCTAAGGATATGTGGGAAGAGAATAAACAGAAGATAATACAAAAATTGAGAAACTGGAAGTTTTGTTATATGGACATGGATACTAAGATACAAGCCATTAACATGTTTTAGTCCCTTTAGTCTTATACACAAGTTAGGCATACTTTTATCAACTGGAGGAGAAATTGTGGAGAGCAATTAAAAACGAGTTGTAGGATCTTATTTGGGAAGGGAAGACAGCAAGGGTCAAGTGGGATAAGCTGACTTGACCAATAGAACAATTTGGACTAGGATTACCTAATTTGAGGGGGTATTTTAGAGCAACACAGTTAAAACTCTTATACATAGCACTGGCAGAAGACTATAATTCAAGGTGGAAAGGGATGATGATGACACAGAGAGGAAGCTCAAGAAATAAGGAGAGATTAGGACTTTGGATGCAGAGTCTTAAGGAGAACAACCAAAATCATACAGAGTATTATATTCATAAAATAGCAGGGAGTATTCTAAGAACCAAACCAGTACGAGAATGGAGAAAAGAGATTTTGCCAACAGGGTTGACTGTGGTTAGGGATACAAATAATAGGCAAGAGGGGGCTAGAATTTATTGGAAAAAATTTACAAATGAACCAAGGTATTGGGAACAAATAACTAGAAAGGGAAAGGTAATAAAATGGGAAGATGCCAAAAATTTATTTGGACTGCAGGTTAGTGATTGCCTTCCATATCAAAGATTGATATCAGAGTTTAGGCAAAGGGAAAGATAAAGGAGGCTCCTAAATGAAAGACCAGCACTGGTAGAGTTTTTAATAGAATGTAGAACAGAAGCTGCCATTAAAAAAGGAATAATTAGTAAAACATATAAAATACTGCATGATAATTACAAGAATCAATCAGAGGAACTTAGAAAGGATTGGGAAGAGAGATTGGATAAGCAATTCAGAAAGAGACAATGGGGATATATGTATATCTCCCAAATATGCAACAAAGTCTAGATGATTTAGGATCTTTGCCTGGAAATGTTTACATAGGTATTTTTATACCTCAAGAAGATTCCAAAGATTTTTTCCTTAGGTGGTAGCAAATGCTGGAGGTGTGATGGGCAAGAAAGAGGCAGCTGGGAACTTATTTTCTGGAGGTGTGATTAGCTAGCAGACTTTTGGGATTCACTGCAGGCTGCTGTCTCAGAGATGCTGGGTGGGTGGATTGGACTGAGTGGGGAGATAATTTGTTTGAGTCATGCTACAGAATCGGAATTGCCAAAACATAGTAAAGCCTTCCTGAGTCTAATTATGGTGGCTGCCAAAAGAGCAATTACTAGAAAATGGAAATCAACATCTAGACCAACTTTACTAGAATGGTGAATATAGTAACTGAGATAAAACAACTGGAATTGGGATCTTTAGAAAAGGGAAGGTGCAAACTGCATAGAAAAAATGGGAATTGTGGGAAAAGCATATGCAGAGCAGGATTGAGGTTTAAGAGGCAGGATTTGAATGAGCTATATAATGCTTAACTGCCAATGACTAGAATGTTTATATGTGATTAGTAATGTTTACAACTACAGTTGTTACAATGGTGTCTGTGATGTAAACTGTTTACAACTATGATGATTTCATTTTGTATGTTTTTCATTTATATAAATGTAAGATTGCCTTTGTCACGTGAAAATTATTAATGTTGGAAAAAAAAGTAAACCTTGTTTTTTCTCCCTCTATGTCACAGTTTATCATCTTATGTAAAAATTGGAAAACAATTTCTAAATGATATCACATACTTGAGTGCAAACATTTGTGTAAGTTAAAATGAAGTTGAGCTTGTCATTCTTAGATGTATTTGTTTACTTACTGTCTCCATTTATATGGAAATTACTGCTACAGTATGGCTTCCCTTTATTCCTTCTTAGATCGCATGGCTTTTCTAAATTCAACAAAGTATACTCTATGGTATAACCTCTCTTGTCAGATATCCCTGTAGGTTATTTTTTTCTTGTTTTTGATCTGCATCATTAGTGCATAGCCAAGAAATTCTTGTTATTTCATTCTCCATATTTTTTGTAACATGTCTTAGATGCATACTACTTTTATATAACTAGTGGTTCCTCCATGTTATCTTTCTATGGATGGAAGTTTCTATTTCACTCTTTTGATTCAGAAAAACTTTGATATCAAAGAAGTCTATACTTACTTCAGAGTGCTGCACAGCAAATTTCAAAAAGTGGTGCTTTGATGTAAATAGTTAACAAAAAGGTGGAGTTGGTCCACACCTCCTTTCCATAACAAAAATATATCATCCACAAAACACTCGTACTAAATTATGTTCTGAAACAACAGGTTAACTGAATGAAATATTTTCTCTTTCTCCCACTCAGAAAGTACCAGATTGGAATAACTGTTCACACAGGAGATGCCCATGGTTACCCCCTACCACTGCCAGTATACTTCCTTCCCACAGACAAGTATGTTTGTTTCCAAGATTAACTCAAGTAGCTAGCGTATTATGTCAATATTCACATTAGTGATATTAGATCTTGCTGCTATAGATCTAATAGCCTCAATTCCATAACTGGGATGAACGTAAGTAAATTGCATATATCCATGGTAACCAGCAATGAATCTGGATGTTCCTTGACCTTGCTTGCTACTAAATTTAAGTTAAGGAGGAAATCACCTGCATTCCTGAGTACTGTAGTAGCTTGAAATAATAAAGTCTTAAGTTCGTTTTCTACAAATATTGATAAGGGTTCAGTGACCCACCCCCTTCCTGCCAGAATAGGGCATAATGGGGGATTTCTAGCCTCTTTATGAATTTTTGGTAGCCCACTAATGGATGGTATGATTGGGCAGGATATGTAAAAAAAATCATAAAGTTCTTGCTTCAGGTGTCCTCCCATTAACAGATCATATAGGTCATCCATCACACCTTTAATTTTCCTTTCCATTTCTGTTTTACTTATTCTTTTATAGGCCTTGGTATCTTTCAACACCTGATTCATTGCTTCTCGATACTATGCAGAATTTAGTACCAATATGGCACCTCCTTTTCCACAGGTTTGATCACCATATCCTCTTTTTTGTAATTCAAATAAGGCTTCACTTTCTTTTGTTGTAATATTGTGAAAATGCTTAACATGTTGATCTCCTTGCCTTATTCTCTCAACCTCATTTTCACAGAGTCATATAAAGAGGTCTACTGCTGGGTGGTTAACAGGGACAAAAGTACATGGCTTCTTGTTGTTTTTCTCCTATCTACTTTGCTGATCACCAAAGATGCTTTTTAAAGAGACATTCCATCCAAAATATTTAGCTTCAATGACAAGTTCACTAAGGAAGGGATAAATGTTAAGCCTCTGTTCAATAGTTGTACTTAACTGTATATCTGACAAGTTTAGTACCAATATAGATTTGTTCACTGCATTATCTTTTTCCTTTTCCTGTCTTGACTTAATGCCCTTGGATTGCATTGCCAGTTCTGTTTAAAAAGATTTGGTAAATTGTGGGTTACTGGCATATGTACAACTCCTTGCTTAGGTTTCTTCCTTGTGTTTGCAGTACTCACTATATATATCTTAGGTGGACTATCAGGTATGTAAACAATGTTATTTTCAACAGACATATTGATACTCACTACTGCAGTTTCTTGTACTATTTCTCTTTACTTCAGATGTGGAAGACAAAGAACGCCTGTTTACTATCGTCTCCCTTGAATCTACCTTCTTGTTAGTATTTTCCTGTTTGTTCTCCTTAAGCAATTCAAAAATATGGCCTTGCTTAAAATCAAGGACATCCCTAGTTAGTTTATGAATATTTTGTTCCTTTAATCTAGCTTCATACATATTCAGGTTAAATTGCAAAGTTTCAAGTCAATTAATGCACACTCCAGAAAGATCCATTTGCTGTAATTCGGCTTGTCTAAGTTTGATTGTTTTAGCAATATTCTTTTCTTCAGGTTTAAATTATCCCATTAACAAGCACATGTACCTGAAGCTCATTTTCAGATGTATTGCATGCCATCTAGCAAGTAAATCTGGATAGCTATTCCCATAACTAGGCATGCATTTTATTTTCATGCCTCTAGGAATTACTTTATAATGCATCCTGGCTTCTAAGTGGAATCACTGCCATCATAGCCTTTTCAAATGATAGGCAGCTGTTTCCACATCATTGTAGATTTTGTCAAAGTCTTCATTACTCACAGTCTCTTTAAATATAGTTGTTTAGTCTCCTTCAAAATTAAGATTCAGGAGAGGATTTGTGCTCTCTCTAACACATTCAGATAAATCATGAATTTTCGCAAAATCCTGCATATTTCTTCCTCTTTCACTGTCCATAGTACTACCTGCAGCCATGTGCAGTTACTATCAGGTAAACATAAAAAAAACTGAAGTAAAATACTTTGTAACCACTAAAGGTGATATTAATGGCAACAGAAACAGTGTAGAGATATCCAAATTGCACCACCACAACTTGAAGTAAAAACAATTCTTTTTATTAAAATTCCACCAATTCGAACAAGAAATATCAGCTAAAACCACACTTCAAGAAATCCCTTTGCATACAATAAGCACTTTTGGCTTTGCCTTCTTCAGATCGTAAATAATTAGGGATACTTTATCATTAATAAATCTCTATGGACCAAAGAGATCTCTCAACTGCACAAACACCCTCTTGTAGAGCCTATTAGCTGCTAACCAATCAAAGGATAAGAATAGGTACAGAAGAAGAAAATAGAATAGGCTGTAATTCCGTTAAAACCAATTCTAAAGGGCAGGCGCCATGTGATTGGTTAAAATGAAGGTGTGTAATACTAAAGTCAAACATCAAAACTAAATGTAATTTTCCTGAGAAGCAAGCTACTCAAATTTCTACAATTTTATTCTCACTCCAGCATTATAATTTATTTAATTTCAAGATAATGCATTCACCTTTCACTTCCAAAAGCATTATTTCTTGTTTTAATGTTTGTTTGCATTTTTCTAAACTTCAGCTCAACCTACAAGGTAAAATATTACACTTACAGAAAACTCTACTTGTTATGTGTATAAATAAGCCCTTGGTAATAGAGATATTTAAGAACTTGATGAGTGGACTAATATCCTAGATGCATTACATACTTACTGCAACGGGTCTACTTTATTTGCCCTAACTTCCGATTGACCGACACCCATTTGCCCGAGATCAAATGACCGAAATTTCATTTGACCGACACTTCATTTGACCGACAAGTATTATTGGCAAGAAAATGGGATATGCCCCCTTCCCCACTGTAGTGTGACCCTGGAGTTAGAATATATAGTTGGGGGGTGGGGGGCACAGCAATATTAAAGTAAAACTAAACAATATAATACGAAATTAAGTGGGGGGCTGTGCCCCCACCCCTCCTAACTATATATTCTTACTCCAGGGTCACACTACAGTGGGGAAGGGGGCATATCCCATTTTCTTGCCACTAATACTTGCCGGTCAAATGAAGTGTCGGTCAAATGAAATTTCGGTCATTTGGTCTCAGGCAAATGGGTGTCGGTCAGTCAGAAGTTAGGACAAATGAAGTAGACCCACTACAACACATAGATCAGATAGAGCCTGGATATGTTTACACATATTGGAAAAACAATAACTGCTGGGTCCTGGACATACTGTCAGAAGCAAATATCACATTCCAAATAAAGACATATCACAGGTGAATTATGTTTCATTTTAAAGTCCATATAAAGAGGCTCTGCTATTAATTGACAATAGAAAACATCTATAGCACATTCAAAGTAAATAAAAGACAGTATAGACCTAATCAACCATAAAGAAGACCATAATTGTTGTGATTATTCAACTGGCATGCTCAGAGACAGAAAATGCATACATAGAAAGATGAAGCAAGACAGATGTTTAAGAGCAAGAGAAATAAATATGGGAACTAATAAACGTAAAGAACAGGAAAGATTATTATATTTCAATAGCTGTATTAAAAGTAAAGACACTAGTAAATAAGCATGTAGACAGTGCAGAGGTATAACATATTATAATGCAGAAACCTTGCATATAAAAATACCATACTGCCTAGAAGCAAAAAAGCTGAAAGACACACACATACCTTTATTTTCATCTTTTATAAACAGTCAAGACAAAATTATAAATCCTCAGCTAAGCAAATTATGTAAATATATTACTGTCTGTCAATAAAACTTATCTTAAAAATAAACATTAAAAGACATCAAATGATAATACAGAATGACTAAATATATATTATACATTGTGGAAATAAATTATCAAAATGAACTGTATGCCAGACTTAATAAATCTTTAAAAAGGTTAGCTATTTTCATTGCATAGCAGGACAGGATTCTGACTGCAACCTAGATGTCCTGTGTTTGATTATCAGCTATGGCATAGCAGAAGTTGGTAAAGGCACAGAGAAGAATGACCTCTCTCGGGGGAGGGAAAACACATTCCTGAGATATATGGTCTGTTAATCCTAAGTGGATAATGGAGATCACATGTGGGTACATGCATTAAAGGTAGTATGACCTTTTGATGGCTTGTGACACTTGTGAAAGAGGGAGAAATGCCCTTGTTATGGTACATTTGACTATTCATAAATTACAACATTCACAGCTGGAGATGTAGGTACATCGTAAAATAAAATTCCCTAATGGGTGTGTAAATGATGATGGTGCTTTGATCACAAATTGCCTATTAAGGGAAGAAACAGTCAAAGTTGTAGTAATTGACTAGATGGCTGGGAAATACTGTGGGCTATAACTAGCTACTCGGCTAACTAACTACTTAAAACAGACACACAAGCAAAAACAAAACAAAAAAAATAAAAACAAAATGTTAAAATGTTGAGCAATCAATGTATAATGAAAATAATTTGTCATTGTCCCAAATCCCATTTGTAAAGATGACAAGAAATAGATGAATAAAATGACTGGTCACCAAAGCTTTTGAGCAGCATTGCATAGCATTACAAAACACAGTCACTACTGATTTTTTCCAACATTGTATATTACACAGAACACTGAAATAATCTCCCAGTCCTCTTCAATACCATATATGATCTCTAGGCACTGTATGAAATTTAGAAAAATGTTTGAAGCTTTGCATCCTGGTGCTAAGTTTTGGATAGTTCTGCATTATGTCACAATACAGCCATTGCCTCTGTGAAAGCTCTGTGGTTTTTGCCTAATCTAGTTGCTTTATACAATATCCTGAGTTACACCTACGTCTTATGCATACAGTTTTCTGCTGCATACTACAAAGCTAAGGAAAAATAGTGTCTTATACTATAAACATACCCCTCAACCACGCAGTGCAAGAAATCTGGGCAAAGACAAAAATAACGGGGAGACAAAGGTCCAAAAATAGGGACAGATTTTAAATATTGCCCATATAAACTTAGAAAGTTGGTAGAATAGCAGGTTTTGCATTATTATCTATTTTCACAAGAATATGTATACACTCATCACTGTTTTAACTACTAGTACCAGCAACCTTGAGGTAGGAATGTGTATTATCAAGGATAATTTGAGTCTTTCTAAGTATTAATTCTATAAAAAGTATCAAATGATGTTCTCTATTTGTAAACAGATTGTGCTCCTCAGAATTAAAATGAGTGTCTTTCACTATAAATTCTGTGCATTACGGAGAGCAACAAAATTATTGCACTGTTGGGTGTGTTGCTTTCTAGAGATATGCACCCAAAGCCAGTTCCTGTTTCTGTAATAATGTTGATCCTGTAGAAAATAGATAGCATAATCAATAGGAATGAAACTTGCTTACTTAATGCAATGTGTAGTAATAGAAAAACCCATTTCTTAATTACCTGGGATAGATTGTACCAACAGGATATTTACTTATACCTAAAACACAGGTTCATAGATTTATAGGTAGGTACTAGGCTATTGGCCCTAGGGCCTATTTAGGCTAGCCAAAAAGGTACCCTGGCTTTTGCAACCCGAGAAAATTATTTTCCTGTGCCCCTGTCGAGCAAAGCCACAGAGGTGATCACCGGGGTGAATTTCCTATTTCCCATCCAATCATCAAGATTTTTCTTGAAGAGTGCTAATGAGGACCTTTGTTTGATATAGATAAGTAGTTTGTTCCAGAGTATGGGAAGTCTGTGGGACAGGAATCTCTCCCTCCAGCATGTTCTGTTTATTGTAGTGACAAGGTTTAGGTCCCTAGAGTGTGTAGCTGAGAGGGACTGGGATTACTTTAAGTGAAGCATGTCCATCGGCTCTGGGTTTGACATAGCTTTGTATGCTAGGCAGAGATCGCCTCTGAGTAGGTGATATGTGACAGAGTAAAGCTGGAGTTTTTTGAGACAGTCTGCATAGGGCATCTGTTTGTGGCTGGTAATCCTCTTTGTGAGTTATTTCTGCGGCCTTTCCAGTTGTATATGTCTTGTGAGGTACATACCAAAAGGGGCATTGTACTCTATAATAGGTCTAATGAGTGACGAGTAGAGGGAAACAATGACCTCTTTTTTCCTGGATGAGAAATCTTTTGTGATGAGGTGTGCCATGTGGAAGGATTTCCTGACTACTGTGGTGATGTGATTATCAAATGAGAGACTACTGTCCACCTGTGTCCCAAGGTCTCTTATCACACTTTTGGTGTTAAGCAGACTATCACCTATGTGGTAGCTCATGGGTACAGAGTTTTTACCAAAGGGGATGACAATGCACTTTTTGGCATTGAGCTTGAGCCCATGGCTTTGACACCAGGCATCTGTCTCTGTGAGGCCCTTTTGTAGGATGCCCACAATGTTAGGAGTTTCAATTATGACTTCTAGTTTGCAGTCATCTGCAAACTTCATTAGCCAAAGACCTTCTGTGTTATTCTGTACTTCATAAAAGTAGATACCAAACAGGAGAGGACCCAGGACTGAACCCTGTGGTACTCCGCTTGTCAATGGTCTGAAGTCGGATTTGGAGTCTGCTACTTTCACAGTGTGGGTTCTGTCAGTGAGCCAGTTGGCAACCCATCTTGTGACATAGGGATTTATACCTAGTTTAGTAAGTTTATCTATAATTATAAGAGTAGGGGATGGTGTCAAAAGCCTTGGTGAGATCTAGATAGGCT
The DNA here is from genome assembly GCF_019279795.1 of Protopterus annectens. Classification (NCBI taxonomy): domain Eukaryota; kingdom Metazoa; phylum Chordata; order Ceratodontiformes; family Protopteridae; genus Protopterus; species Protopterus annectens. Next base: position 739,415,756 of record NC_056726.1, read on the forward strand.
GTGTGAACCACCTTAGCCTCATCTATGGCTTTGGTGACTGCTTCAAAGAAGTCTATCAGGTTTAGGAGACATGATCTGCCTTTGACAAATCCAAACTGGGTGGGGTCCAGAGTTCAAAGATTACCAATGTCTTTGTGTATAAGATCCATGATGATAAATTCCATGGCCTTGCAGACTATGCTTGTTAGGTTAATGGTGCGGTAGTTCCCAGGGTATGTGGTGGCTCCCCCTTTGTGGAGTGGGATAACCAATGCTGTGCACCATTCAGTGGGCACAAAGCCTGAAGTGAGGCTATAATTGAACATGGTGCTTAGGTGGGGTGCCAGTTCATTCTGCAGTTCATGTAGAACTAACCTTGGGATGTTGTCAGGTCCCATGGATGCTGTGTTTTTGGCTTTAGAGAGTGTGGTTTTACCTGTGTAGCTGTGATTACAGGAACTTTGCATTCTTCTGGTATAGAGATGGGTCCTTTAGGGGGTGAGAGGGGGGTAAAGTTAGCACTGAACCTATCTGCCAGGATGTTGGCAATATCACTTGGTTCTGTATATTTAGTGCCATTGTTCTGTAATTCAGAGCAGATCTGAGTGTTGCCATTGAGATTATTGACATAGCTATAGAATGCTTTGTGGTTGTCTTTAGAATCAGTGGTGATTTTGTTTTCGTAACAAGCTTTGGAGGATTTTATGAGGGATCTCAGCTTCCTACTCAGGCTGACCAGGGAGTTCCTCCAATTATGGGATTTTACTGTTTTTTGCAACAGTTTTTTTCTTCTGTTATAGACTTTGTTTATGGCAGGGGACCACCAGATTGGCTTCCTTTTTTTGGAGGAGAACATCTTGGTTGTGTTAGGGATAGCATGATCTATGCACTTGTGTAAGTGCTTATAAAGTGCATTTGTGTAGGATTCAGCAGTTGTACC